>NW_011494615.1:3696019-3698909 GCF_000754665.1 Bison bison bison
GAGCTGCTCTGGTTGCAGCCTCCCCGCCCCTGCCAGTGTTCTCACCTGCTGGCCGGCTCCGCTGCCTCCCCAGCTCTGTCGGGCCCCTGGGCAACCCTGGGCCCAGTGACCCCACGTGGTACGCTCCTGATTCGGAGCAGCCCTCCCACCCTGGCCCTGGGAGTCTTTTCCCCACCCAGCCTACCTGCTGGAAACTGCTCCTGCCTTCACCCTGCCTGTGGGCAGTGCTGGGCTTGGCATGGGGCCCGGCTCTGCCCATTGCCACTGTAACTCAATCCCTGTCCCCGCCTGGCCCAGCAGAACATACCTCAGCGCTTGGCGGGCGCTGGCATTTACGCTGAGTCAGTCACTTAGTCAGTCAACAAATATTGACCCAGCTCTCTGAGAGGGGCCAGCCCTGTCCCCAGGGCCACAGCTGGACTGGTGGGCAGAGAAAGCAGGGGGTGGAGGCCTGGGCTGTGCTGAGATGTAGGCTGTGGAAGCCACTGTGACTTCCCTTCTGACAGACCTTGATCCCTGACCTCCAGGAGGCCAGGCCACCCCAGGAAACTTTAGGAGGAAGCAAGACCAAGGCTATTTATTGCGGGATGGGTTGGCAATCTGGCTCTGTGAGACCCAGGCCACTTCAGAAGGTGGAGGAGGGGGGCCAGGGCTCCCTCCTGCACCTCCACTATCCTTCACAGCCTAAGTTGGGCTCACTGTCCGGCACAGCCTTCCCCAGGGAGCCCTGATACCCATCGTGGGAGAGGCCAGTCCAGCCCTTGCTAGGGCTGCCCCTTCCTTTCCTTCCTGATTGTGGGATGGGGGAGGAGCTGGAAATAGAGCCTTCCAGAAACTCCAGGGTCACCATGGCCTCAGTCCCAGCCACGGTGCAGCCAGTGTGGACTCCCCTTCCAATGCAGAAACACTGCTGAAAGCTGCCACTGACCCCAAGAGCCTTTCTCCACATTCAGCACTCACTGCCACTGCTCCCTGTCACAAGTTGAGGCAACTCCAGGAAATCTAGGTCCAACTGTGCCTGGGAGGACGTACTGCCAGTGCGTGACTGTTTAACAGATAGAGTTACTGGGCCCCTGTGTATGAATGGAGGCCTGTGTCACAGGGCACTTGGCCAGTACCTGTGCGTGTCTGACCTGTGTGTGGGAGAATGCCTTTTTGAGCCTCCGTTCCCTTCTGGGACCTGCGCCTGCACACTGCATGCCTGTGTGAGTGTGGCTCTGCCTACCTGAGCACCTGTTTCCTGGCTCCTTTTGTCCGGTGTCCAGCGAAATGCTGTGCACTCACTTCTCCCCATCTCATCTCAACTTCTCTGCTCATTCTGTTTGGTCTTTGTTCCTCATTCCCTGGAAATGTTTCTTTCCTAGGTGCCAGAGTCCGAAAGCTGGGGGTTGACTCCGTCTTCACCTTACCACCGCCCGCTACAGCCAGAGACTTGCTGACCACCCCTTCCCCTTGAATCAGCCCCCAGCCCAAGTTTTTTCCCCACTGCACTGGCTGCTCCACAGTCTCCTTTGGGGCCTTTCAGTGTCAGCAGGCGCAGAGCTCAGGCCTCCGCTCTTGTCATCTTTCTAGTTTCTTCCCAAGTTCCAGTCCCCAGGCTTTAAACACCATGGAAACGCCAGTGTCCCTTCTGACCCCGACTCCCACTATTCCCAACCTCCCTCAGCCTCCATCCATCTCCTTCATCTGGTCACGTTTCTTCTGGCATGTCTGCCTTCACGCTTGACATCCATGTCAGGCCTTGTTCAGATCTACCTCCTCACAGCCTCTGAAAAGGGCACAAACATCTAGCTGGTTGCTCCAGGCCCCAAACCTGGGAGCCATCCCAAGTTCCTTTTCTTCCCTCACACCCACCAGGCTGGCCAGTGGTTGGTTCATCTGGGCTCCTGGGCCTGGCTAGCCCGCTCTGGAAGGCAGCCTCTCACACTAGTTGGTACCATGAGCTCCTGCATCAGTCTGTCTGGCCCCTATGTCCATCTTCCCACCATAGCCAGAGAGATGGTTCAGCCATACATCAGATCATGCCACTCCCCTGCTTCAGATCTTCCACTGGCATCCCTAAAATAATATCCCCGGTTGCCTGTCCCTTTGGCTGCATCTCCTATCGCTCACCCCAGTTCTATGTTCCAAACAGAATTGCTGTGTCTCTTAAGATGCGAACCTCATTCTAGGCTCTGGATCTTTGCACTTGTTTCTTTCGCCTATAGGCCTTTCTCCTTGATCTGCCCGTGGTTCCTTTTCCACATTCTGGACTCAACCAATATGACACCTCCTTCCACGCCTGTTGTAGGCAGGGTAGGACACCCCACCTGGCACCATGCAGCCTCAGCGGCTTAGTTGGGGGAGGCACAAGGACCTCTCCAAGACCCCTCCCTTTAGAAATCTCTGGGTCTCTGGGACCTAGAAGAACTTGGGTGGGCATAACTGCCCTACTCCAGTACAGCCTCCCCTGTAACCTGTGAGCCTGGGCCCAGAGAGATGGCAGTGGGCCCAGGGCCTGGCCTGGGGCCTAGATGAGCAGCACTGTTTTGTGTCTGGGGTGGACAAGCTCCATGGGATCAGGCCCTTGACACACAGAGAGAACACCGAGGCCCTGAGCAGTGCTCACAGGCAGCTAGTATGCTACAAGGAGGCGGTACCGGCCTCTCTCTTCCTCCTGCTCAAGGAGGGGTCTCTGCCACCCTCTCCTCCTGTTCGGCCACCCTCCCACGCATCTGGGCTTGCAGTCTGAAGGACACTGAGCCTGGTTTGCCTTGGCCAGCACCGCTCTGGCCTTGACTGCCTCCGCTCTCGCCCTGCAGGGTCCGAGGGTTCTCAGCGGTACGCGGTGCTCCCGCCCCTCTCCCTGAGCTTATCTCGGAAGGCCCAGCCCGCCAGCTCTGCTTCAATG
>NW_011494615.1:3699009-3711329 GCF_000754665.1 Bison bison bison
AATGTTGACTTAGGCCTAGTGGGCGGGGAAGGCGGCGATGGAGGCCGGCCCGCTCCAGGTTCACCCCCCTAGGTTACCTGCTCTCTGGTTCCCCGCTCCTGGTCCTGGGGCCCCAGGCCTCATCTGAGTCCCTCCCACACAGATGCAAGATGTCACCTCTTCTGTGGACCAAGTCCCACGGAGGGGGGGCGGGGGGCGGTGCGCCCCCCGGAGAGCGTACGGTACCTACACCCAGGATGGGGCGGCCTAACTTGGGTCCTGGGTCCCACGGTCTGGACATGTCCGGTCCCACGCCCTTGAGGAGAGCAGCCTTGGGTCCGCGTGGGGCCCCTCCTCCTGATCCCCGCCCCCCCAACCTGGCTGCAGCCCACGGAAGAGCAGCGACAGGGTCCCCGGCCACGGGGGCGCGCATGGTCGGAGCGCGACTCCCCGCGGGCGCCATGGGAACCTCCAGGGCCGGAGGAGATGGAGCTAGCCCTGTGCCCGCGGGGCCATCACTCCATCGGGCCGTGTGGAGGAGTGTCCAAGCCTGATGGCAGCCCAGAGAACAGGCCTAGGTTCCTGAGAACCAGAAGGGCTACTGTCTTGCGTCTCAGCGGTGGGGGAAGTCTGGCCCTGCCCTGTGGGAGCACCCATGCCAGTTAGACATATGAGGGCCGGGAAGGCGCCATCCCTCACCACTCCTCTGGCCAGGTGAGGTGTTGCTGGTGACCTGCCTGGCCCACTGCTCCGACGTGAAGTGGGGTAGCCACTCTGCTCCCCACCTCAGTATAAAAGCAGGGAGCTATCAACTAGGTGGGGCTCTTACTGGGGCTCCTTCCTCATCCCTGCCTTGGGAAAGGCTCCCAATGTATCGTGTTTTCTGTGTACTTTTCTTGGTTTCCTGAATTTTTTTTTTGGCAATGAACACATGCCTTATCTTTCAGATAGAACAATGCATTCCTCCTAAGCCCTGCCCATAGCTCGTCTGCCATACCTGGGTGTCAGGCCTGGAACAGTTTGGGGTGACTTTTCCTCCACAACTAGTTGGAGTGGGGGTTCTCAGTTCTGGTAGATGACCTTTGAGTCATCTAGGCACTTAAAAACAGAATGTCCACCCTCAGAGACCGAGGTTTAAATGGTCTGGGGTGGACTTAAGGATCTGTATTTTTAAGGGCCCTCAGGTGATTCTAATGGGCAGCCAGAACAGGATCACTGAGCAAGGAGAGGGCACTGGGAAAAGAGCAGTGTGGAGTGGAACACCCAGAGCCCACGTAGCCTGCTCCTGAAGGCCTGAGGGTCCAGCGTGTTCCCCTTGCAAATCAGGCTGGTGGCCATGCCAGTTGGTGGCTCATGGGCCTTGAGCAGCCTGTTGATCCCCAGGCAGCCCTGGCACAGATGTGTGCCACTCCAACATCTCAGGTTACGCAGACTGTGTGGCTAGCCTCCTATACAACCCAGTGGCTAGATAGTCGGTAAGCCCAGCGACTTGTCTTCTTTCCCAGCCAATCCTCCCCCACCCTCCTCGGCTTCTTGCCCTGGTCTTACGATAGAGAGGTGATAGGTGCTCAAATAAGAAAACATCAGCAGGTTAAGGCTCAGTATGCCAGGTCCCAAGCGAGTGACCTCGTGATGACCTGTTCCCTTCTTGCCTATTCAGGGGACCTGTGGACACTCCCTGGGACACCCCGGCTTCAGGGGCAGCCGCAGTTCTCAACCTTTTGTTTGCCTGTATGCAAAGGTGGGTGCAAAGGTGGGGGCGTGGGGACAATGCCAGAGAAGGCAAGGGGACACAGCCTAGGAATCCAGAACCAGGGAGGCAGCTGGGCTGTCCTGGCTGGCTAGGTGCTCTACAGTGGGGAGGGCACCTAGGGGCCTGGCACAGACTATCTGTGGGGGGTATGGGCTTGTCTCTGAGTAAACACGAAGTTTCCTGGGCTGACACACACACTGTGCCCTGGGTTTAGATGAACAGACATGCCTGGTAGAACCCTGTATTCCTGTGACAGGACTTCAAAGCATTGTCTCCCAGGCCTCGGTTTTCTCATCCACAGAATGAGGATAAGACCTGTCTGCTGAGACTGTTGACCCTAGTGTTTTTTTGCTATCTGAATTAGCTATCTTTATGAAGAGACAGTCCTGAGAGTGGCGAGGCTCTGCCCAGGGCTCTGCCTGTACTTCCTAGTGTGTGTGTGGAGGGAGTGAGGGGGCACCCTTGCAGCCCCTTACCTTCCTGCATAGAGGGGCTGGGTTGAGGGCCGTGTTTCCTGGATGTCCCAGTGAGAGAAACTGTCTTGGGTATCCTTATTCTCTTCCTGGTCCTTTGCCGTGCTTCACCTGGTCACCAGAGCATCTCAGCTAGGGTACGCAAGGGCTGTGGGTTTAGGTACCACAATGCCTGTGGCTCTGAGGGGGCGGGGTGGGGGCTGTGGTTTCCTCAGGCTGAACTTGGAATCCTTGGGGGAGGATGGTGGGCCAGATTGCTTCTGTCTGGTCGTAACCCTGGGCAGAGTGGTTATCTAGCTCCCTTGGAGTCAAGGTCCACAGCTCTTGAGATCTTGGCTGTCCTGCTCTCATTGGCCCCTGCTCTTCAGAGACCCAAGGAGCTGGTGTGAGGCTGTGCAGCTGGGAGAGAACAGATAACACAGTGAGGAGAGGCTCTAAGAAGCAGTCCACCCACAGGAGAGTGCGGTTTCACGTATTTATTTTTGGCAGGAAGGAAATCATTGCAAACCTCTTCACTGACAACGCTTGCCCCTGGAAACGTGCACATTCCACATGTAGTATTTCCCCAGTGATGTTTATCACATTCAAATGTCCAACAGAAATCCATGACTACCCAGACACCAGCATCTCCACCCCTTGAGCAGGGCTGTTAGAAGCTCTCTGGAGAATGAACAGCAGCAGACACCATCAGATTTACAGTAAAATAGGAACAGAGGCAGCCAGTGGACTGTGCACAGGTAAAGGCCAGCACTTCAAACCATCCATTCTTCTCGAACCCTGGCGGGCCAGCTGTCCATCACAGCACCTTTAAAGGCAGAGGCACAAACGTACTAGTGTTTGACCATAGGGCTGTGTGGTTCTGGGTTTCATGAGAAAGCCATCTTGAATGCACAGGGCTGTAGAATGTTGCCAGGTTCTAGACTTACAGACTTCCTTTTCATCCCATGCATTCACACACTGCAACCATGACAAGTCAGTGTCACTATGGCATCCTCCTGTCTCCAAGATCATCTCAGCAAGATGGCACCACGTCAGAGGAGCTTCCCCACCAGCCGTCAGCTATGACGGGTGGTGTTTCTTTTTAGGATACAGATGCATTGCTTACAGCTAATGAGTGAGACCATGGACCAACATGTGGGATTCCAGAGCAATGGAAGACAGAGCAGTAACAAGCTCCACTGTGCCTGGGCGCCTCCACTCGAGGCCCAGCCAGAGTCCATGACCCACAGTATCCTGTTCCAGATATTAAAGTGAAAAATAATTGTCCAGGAGACTCTATTTTAACCTGGTACCAAAAGGACCATGGAAACTCAGGAGGTCAGATTTTTCATTTGGCTAAAGAGTTGGGGGTGTTTTGGTAACATGGGAAGTATATGGCACAGAGATAGGTTTCCTTAGGTTTTAAAGCCCACAATCTCATAAAAGGTAATAAGTAAAAACAATACCCGTATTTACCTTAAAAACATAAACCCCAAACATTCATCTCATTTCTTGGCCTTATGTTAGAATTCTATTGCTTCATTTACATGTAGATGATTAAAAATATATATATCAATATAGATATTTTGATTATATACATAAAGCAGAATCAAGGGTTAAAATAAGAACGGAATTTTGGAGTGGGGTCGAATAAGGTGCACAGAATCCAGAACTCCCCGGAGGGCCTGCTGCCCTCCCGAGACATTCTGTGTCTGTGCTGGCAGGAACTGGGCTCCACCCCCGCCAGCTCTGCACTGGCCCAGTGCTATGGCACTCACGGCCTCGGGAATGACCAGGTGAAGGATCTGGCTCAAGCCTGCCAAGTGTCTTCACTCCATCAGAAGTGGGGCACGATTCCTAGGTTTGATGCCCCTGTAATATTCTAGAATTTCCTCGCTGCCCGCTAGTCCAAGTAAGACCTTGCGATGCCAACAAAGCAGGGAGCACAGGTGAGGGGCCTAAGGCTCTCATCAGGACCGACTTCTGGGTGGATGTCAACACGTGACAGACACTTGACTGCAACATTCAAGACATTTAAGGCAGTGGGTTCATTTAATGACTAGTTTTCTGAATCAAGGTGTATGGCATGTGCAGACCTGCCATATAACTGTCATTTTCTGTGGTCACACTGAGCAAGGGGCTGTTTCTGTGTTAACTGGCGTGTGGATGACTGGAACGCTCAGAGTGTGGGGAGACCTGGTTTCCCCTAAATACTTACTTCTCTCCTGAAAGCACGGCAGTCCGCAGACCAAAGTGCTGTTGGGAGGACGTGATTGGCAGCTGGCTTCACTATTTTGTGAATGAAAGCAGAAAAGAAATTTTACTTTGACACCGCCCCCCCCCCACCCCGACTGTTTTCCAATCTTCATGGTGCCAGTGGCTCCCACCAGAACTCCAGCCTGACCCATAGAGGACTAAGGCAACGGTGCCAGCATGAAAGGGTTCTTTTTAATTATCTTTAAGAGCAATACTTTATATAGACCATCTTACTATCAAACGAGGATCATGGCACTGCTTAAGAGATCTCACTGGAAAAGGCTGCAAAAGGAGCCCCAGCTCAGGGAGGGGGCCCTTTCTTTCCCTGGCTCTGGGTAATGGGTCCCACATCCAGATGCGTCTCCCCCACCCTCAGCTCAGAAACAGGCTGTGCTTCAAAAGAGAAGCCCAAGAAATGGACTTGGGCTGCATCAGCGTGGTGGCGGCTTGAGGCCACAGGTTCTCCTGAGAGAACACTCAGCTTAGCACAAGCTCTGAGGCTGCCTGCAGTTTGAAAAGGACGCCACACCGATGAGGTGCGCCGGCCCTTTGGTCTTTGTTCCCTTCTGAACCTGTGCGGTGGGCACCAGAGAAGGAACGAAGTCCGCAGTCCTCAGTGGGGTGGGACACCTAGGTTTCTGACCCTGTCCAAGTCTGCAGCTTAGCAGTGAGCAGATTCTGAGCGTAGGCACAGTGGCAAAGAACAGTGTAACAGCCGCTGGTCAATTCCATTTGGTGGCAGCGCGGTAGCAGCAAAGAAAATTCCCGAACAGCTCCATGGGTATCCAGCTTTTGAAAAGGACAGATTTAAAATAAACCAATGAACAGAATTCCTTTTTTAACTATCCAAGGGTTTTAGAGTTTTCTGTAACTGCTCTACCCCCAACGACAACAATAACCAAACCAAAAACATACAGAAGTATGGCAGTCGTGTGGAAGCAGAAGTGACATGATGCCACTTTTCAAGGGGAAAAATGTGACCTCAAGACAAATCCGTCACCATCAGAAATAATACGGAGAATACAAAAGGATCTATCGTTGCCTAAAGCGTTGAACCACACGATTGTGGATACATTCCAAACTGGGTCAGAAATGAAGAAACACACTGATACAGTCACAGGATCTCCTCGTGGGAGCCTGGCCCTGAGGCATGCCACAGGTGGTCAGGGCAGCGCGCCTGTTGGGAGACAGGCTCCTGTGACTCACCCCATCCCCTGCCACCCGCCCCCCTCCCACCTCCCAGGTTTTAGAAAATTGTCATATTCATCTTCTTAGAGAATCTAAGACAATAAAAGACTAAAAGATGTCTGGAAATATGTCGCATAGAAAAATTAACTCTCAGCTTAAAATAACATTCAAAAAGGCACTTCATCCTGTAGGAAAAGATTCTGAGTTGGGTCAGCTCCTCTGAGCTGGGGTAGAAGGGGACAGGCTGTCTGCTTGGAGGGGAGGACAGTTGTAAAAGGAAGTCTGATAGATACCAAGCTTTTTTTTTTTTCCCATTTTTTTCCTTTTTGGTATGTTTTAAGAAAAGCAAATCCAGTAAAATGCATGTCCCTTTATGAAATTCATTAAAAGAGTTCATTTTAAAATAGTTGTTTCTGTTCTTAAAAAAGAAACCAGGTAGGTATGGCCACATTCGCCCCGTGGCCTGGAGCACGGCGTGTCCTCACTCTCAGCTCCCAGGGGAGCGGAGGCCAGGCGGGTCCCGAGGCTGAGGTTCCAGGGTGCGCAGGCAGGAGGCGGGCGGAGGCCGGGGCTACCTACTGCAGAGTCTGTGCAGCATGCTGTACACGTCGTCCTCCTGGCTCAGGCCCTCGAAGAAGGGGATGAGGTCCAGCAGTTCCGTGTCCGTCATGTCGTCGAACCAGGACTGCACAGGCACCTGGAAGACAGTGCGTGCAGTGGGCAGCAGAGCTGACTTAGGCCTGGGGGCCGCGTCCAGCCTGACTGGTCCCCACACTTCAGTGTTTCAAGATCACCAGCACTATCTTCTTTCTTCTCCCGTCCCAGCTAAAATCAACCTGAATCTATCTGGTTCAGGAGGTGGTTCAGGAAGGCAAAGTTAAGTGTATCCAGTTGGCATGCACTTTCCTGTTTTGTTTTCCTGCTGCATAAAAGGTAGCCAGAACGCAGAATATATAACTACCTTGCGTGTGTGCATACTAAGTTGCTTCAGTCTTCCCGACTCTTTGCGACCCTATGGACTGTAGCCTGCCAGGTTCCTCTGTCCATCAAACACTCTTTCTATTGCATCAAACCACTCCTTGCACCTCAGAGCACTTGCAGTCAGAGGTCACCGATCAGCCACTGACATCTTTGAAGAGAGTAGCCGAGGGCTTCTACTTAGTGTCACTGCACAGCACGGAGACGTGGATTATTGCCTCCCATGCTTCGCAGAGTTCAGTTAAAAGGGCAAGTATAACATCTCAGGACATTCTGAGCCACAGAAAAAGAGAGTCTCCTTCAGTTTTAGATAGAGAGGTGGGGAGGGCTGCTAGAAGGTGGTAGCAAGAGGTGCAAAGAAGAGACATAAAAACAAATTCGGGGAAGCCAAAAATGTTTTTAAAACTAAGATTTTTGACCCTTTTACAAATCTAAAGACTGTTTAGAAATGTAATAGTTCATTGGTGGTTGTGGTTTAGTCGGTAAGTTGCGTCCAATTCTTTGCGACCCCATGGACTGTAGCCCTCCAGACTCCTCTGCCCACGCGATTCTCCAGGCAAGAATACCGGAGCGGGTTGCTATTTCCTTTTCTAGGGGATCTGCCCGACCTAGGAATCGAATCTGCATCTCTTGCATTGCTGGTGGATTCTTTACCAACTGAGCCACCAGGGAAGCCAACAGTTCATTATGTAATTAAAAAAAAAAAAAAACAACAAGCTAAGGAGTAAGCAAAAAATGACTACTCCTAGGGGAAGGGATGGGAATAGGGGAGAGGGCAGGAATGGACACAAGATTTCTCTGAATGTATCTTTGTTGACAGTTTTGTTTTTAATTTTTTAAAAAATTTTGGCTGCACAGCGAGTCGTGCAGAATCTTCATTCACCGAGCAGGGATCAAATCCAAACCTTCCTATGGTGCAAGCGCTTGTGAGTGCTAGCCACTAGCCTGCCAAGGGAGAACCTTTGGTGACAGTTTTGATGCTAAACCATGTAAATGTGTTCCATGACTGAAATGAAATTAAATCAGTCAGGAAAAAAAGCAACAAAAAAATGAACCTTCATGTATATAAGTTTGGTGACATAACCATAGAAAGGATTATTTCAGGTGATTTTGAAACATAGTTTTCTGTTTGTAGAATTGCTCAAAAAAATTCCTAAATGCATTCAATTGTTTTATTGTTAGTAATAATATTAAAACAATGCAATTTTGAAACTGTTAAAACTATACTATAGGATGAATCAAATCTGTAATGATGTTAATAAGGAATCATGAGTTTCAATGTAAGAGGAGACATAAATACAAAAACAAAAGGAAATTAAATAAAAACTGTTACAATTGAATTGGAAAAACCATTGTGAATTTATGATTTTGTCCTCATTCTATAAATAAAAATAAGTGTATTTTAGCTCTGTCCAGTAGAAAGGACTGGAAGAAAAGGACATCCTAGTAACAATGAGAATCCACCCAAACTGTGGTCTCTAAATACCATTTTCACTCACAGGAACCAGGTTGCATAGAAAAATGGCTGATTACAGGGCTGGAGCAAGAAATGCACAAGATGAGCTTGGAGTATCTTGTTGGGCCAGAAAGCAGGAAGTGATCAAAGACTATTGTTATTTGAAGGAGCATCCACTGGCTATAGGTGAACATTTGAGCATAAAAAGGATAATAGATTAAACTATAACATAAAAAAATCCATAGCTTCATAATGGTACCTAAAAAAATTGGTTACTTCTAGAGATTGCTAGAGCACCATCTCATAACTCTCAAAACAGAAAAAATAAAGAAAAAGAACCAAGACTTTACTCTGATTTCCCTATTCAAACTGAATTGTAGGGTAATCAAGTAATCAATGAGAGTAAATTCAATTAAAAAAAAAAAGAATTCTAGCCAATAGATGCAGAAAGAATGATAGAGTTTAGAAATTACCATTTTGTAATTTCTAATAAAACAGTGGATGTAGGCAAAGATCATCAACAACTGCTCACGTTTTTAGGTGAAAAGTCAATTCAAAAATTGAAAATGGATGGATCAGGCTGATAACACCTGAATCCAAAGGGCAATTTAAAATCTTTAAAAGTGGGACAATCTGATGTTATATGCCTCCTGATGTGACATCACAGTAAGAACACAATACCGAAGCAATGGATGTACCTACCTTGTTTGGATTCTGATTCAAACAATCCAAATAAAAGAAAATATTTCTAGACGATAGGGAAAAGATGAATACAGACTGGATATTAGTGATAATATCAAGAAACTGCTAGTATTATCAGACGTGATAATGGGATTAGGATTTATTTTTTTGGTGGTGGTAGGAGGGGCTGTGCTGCATGGCCTGTGGGATCTTAGTTCCCTGACCAGGGATTGAACTCGTGCCCCCTACAACGGAAGCACAGAGTCCTAACCACTGGACCGCCAGGGAAGTGCCTGGAATTGAGATGATAAAAAGAATCCTTATCTGTTAGACACATTACAAAATACATTATGTTGAGTTTAACTCATCAAAAGGAGCATACTTTAATATATTTTGAATGTTTGTTCAGTTAATGATTATACACTAAGTGAACCTAGTTTGAACTCGGTTTTTGGTTATAAGAGGAGCAACATAGTTATGGTCTCAAGGAGAAGATGCTGTATGGGCTTTCATTGAGACTGGGAAGCCTGGGCTTGGGAGAAGCATCCTCTCCAGGGCCTGAGCTGAAGTCTGGTGTGGCGGCCACTGTGGCAGGGTGAGCAGTCTCCAGTAGGGCTGACCTTGCCTCCTGGAAATGAAGGGCCAGCGGCAGGAGGGCACCTCTCCTGTTCTGAGATGTGCTGCACCCAGAGACTTGGCACTGGGAGCTGCCACGGTCCGGGGAGTTTTATGTAGGAAATGTTCCCATTGTCTACTTTTTAAACATCATTAGGAGGTGGTAAAGCCTGGTAGTCTCATTTGAAAACCTCACTAAAGTGTTTTATTCATTCTTAATACTTCTGTTGAAGAGGTCACCCAGACCTTCTGAATTTACAGGGGTCACGAGGTCCTGGGCAATAGCCAGATCCAGGAGGCCGGACAAAAACCTTCTCAGTCATGATCCCAAAGATGCTGAGAAGATACAGGCTCACTGAGCACTTACCCAACACAAGCACTGCCACACTTGATCCTCCAACAATCCCATGAATCAGCATGCCTAGAATGCCCATTTGATAGAGAGGGCAACTTTGGCAGAGAGGCTCAGTGAGCATAAATAACAGTCAATGTCATGTAACTGCTCAATGCAAAGCTGGGATTTCACTAAGGAAAAGGCCACGAAACCCCTGCACAGGTGCTTGAAGGTACAGAAGTGGCAAGAGAGCTGCTCTACCTGGCAAGAGAGCTTAGCTGGAGCCCTGAGTCCCTTTGGTCTGGGGCTACTTACTGCATTCTCAGGATGGAAGATGTAGGAGGCAGGAGAATTGTCCACGATGATCACTTTGCTCAGCTCCCGCCCAAGGCGACTCAGGTCTTTCACATAGTTCCCACGATGGAAAACACACGATTCCCGGAAGAGCCGGGCCCGGAACACACCCCAGCGGTCCAGCAGGTCGGCCACAGGGTCTGCGTACTGGGAAGCGGGTGTCATGGTGAAGGCTGGGGGCCTGGAAGAGCTCAGGAGCCCTGACCTCCTGCAGCCAGAGCCACACTACTCTTCTAAAAAGGGACTTATAGAACTGCAGATGTTTCAAGATCCTGGGTATTTCCCTGACGCCCTGGATTCTTCCATTTCTCTCACTTCTCATATCGAATCCATCAGAAATTCCTGTCAGTTCCCTCTCCAAAAATATCTCGAATCCACCCATATCTCTCTGTTTATACTGTCACTCCCTTGTCCGGGCCTCTGTAATCTCTGGCCTGCAGAGGAGCCTCCCTTTTCCCCTGGGGCCTCCTTTCCACTCACTCACTCACTCACCTTGCAGCTGTCAGAACGGCCGCTGGAAAACACCCGTCAGACCCTGCGCTGGCTTCCTGCCACACTTGGAACGAAGCCCCACGTCCCTGCCAGATCCCACATGGCTGCAGCTGCCTCTCAGCTCCACCTCAAGTCACTTGAGCCACGCTGGCTTTGCACATGGTCGGGACCTGTGCATCAGTGTCCCCTCATCCCCTCTGCTGTAACACGCTCTTCCCCACTCTCTGCACACACTTCTTCCATCTCCTCAGTTTTCGGCGCTTGGCTTTCCTCACAACCTTCCCAGCCCTTCTGGACCTTCCTCTGCAGAAACTCTCTGGCCTCACAGCTGCGATCGCCTCCACAGAGCTCACCACTACCCGGGACCACGTTATGGTTCCGTCATCCATCAGGGCCCCCGGCCTTGCCTGCCGTGTTCCCTATGACATCACCAGCACCTTGGGGTGCCTACCTCTTGGTGCATGTGCTAAGTCGCTTCAGTCTTGTCCGACTCTCTGCGACCCTCTGGACTGCAGCCTGCCAGGCTCCCCTGTCCATGGGATTCTCCAAGCAAGAATACTGGAGTGGGTAGGCATTCTCTTCTCCAGGGGATCTTCCCAACCCAGTTTATGTCTTGGCAGATAGGCTCTTCAGCACTAGCGCCACCTCTTGGTAGGGCTCAGTAAATACTAGTTGCATCAGCAAAGGGAAGTGTGGACTTGGGATCTGGCTGGTGCGCACGGGGCCACACTGCCCCCTTGAGGAGCTCTGAGCAGTACGGCCGGCCCAGCCCCTGACTGTCACAGGATGTGCCCAGACAGCACAGCCACTGACTTGGAGCCCAGGAGTTTTAAGGGAGGGAATTAGAGCCCCAGTCACAGCTGGGGTTCATCCTGCTTGGCCACCTCCCATGGCCTGGGGAATTTTCCCCAAAGAACATTGAAAGGGATGAAGAAATAAAGGGGTTGTGTCTGAGGGAAAATCTTCATACAGACTGAGTAGCTGGGGCTGGAGGCAAGAGTGGCAGCTCCAGGCCACGTGAGGCCAGGCCTCAGCACCAAGACCCAAGTGAGGGGCACAGTCAGAGGTCCTTAGGGGCCCAGAGGCTCTGCTGGAGAAGTGGGAAGCACCCGAGGCTGGTGGTGTTGGGAAGGCCAGTGGTGGAACACATAGCACCCCGAGTGCAGAGCAAAGGCTGTCATGGCTGCAGGATGCAGGGCTACAAGCAGCATCCTGGCTCCATGGGTGAGTCCTCTCTTCAGAGACATCCTGATGGAGCAGAGTGCAGGAGGAGGCTGGGTTTCCTGTTGACCAAGGGAGGTGAGCTCAGGGCTCCGGGTGAGGGTAGCGAAGTGCCATGTGGGTCATTTTTAAGCAGCTGACTGTAGCTAATTTCTTCATAATCATTAACAACGGCGGTGGCATACATCTTTCAAGGGAGTGTCCTAGTCTGGGGCTCTTGGCCGTGGGGATGTAAGCTTCACGTGGGCAGGGACCATTTCGTGTTCTCTGCAGTATGCCTAATGCCTAGGACAGTGCCTGACACACAGCAGGTATAAAGGACATACTTGGTGGGTGAGTGAATGAAGGAAAGACACGAGACGGGGAAGTAGACCCTGTGGGGCTGACTGTCAGCAGAGGTTGCTCAGGCCCCAGGGAAGCAGGCCAGGAGGTCCTGCACACCAACGGTGCTGGCTGGGGGCTGAGTTCAGGGCCAGGCCCTGGGGAGTGGCTCCCTGTCAGCAGAGCTGTGCACTAGGGAGGAGAGAAGCTGGAAGGCTGCACATTTTTTTTTTTTTTTTT
>NW_011494615.1:3711429-3713304 GCF_000754665.1 Bison bison bison
TTTTGCCACATGCACTGCATGGCATGCAGAACTTCCCTGACAAGGGATGGAACCTGTGCCCCCTGCGGTGGAAGCGTGGAGTCCAATCCACTGGACCACCACTGAAGTCCCTGGAAGGAAGCACGTGGGGGCTGATTCAGCAAAGGCAGCCTGGGGTAGCAGCGAGAGAAGGGCTGGAGAGACAGATGGAGGGGCAGGTGGGAGCCGTCCAGGAAGAGAGACCGAACAAGGATGTTTAAGCAAGTGCTGGGGATGATGCCAAGAAAGAGTGCTTTCAATTTTGCCAAAAGAAAAAAACAGCTCTCAATCCCCCAGCACAGTGCAACCTTCCTGTTTGTTATTTCTTTGGTTATCACTTCAGGCGCCTCAGCGGCCGAGAGCACTGTCAGAAGAGCCATCGGCACCACAGCAGTCGTGGGTACCATTCATCCGAAAGGGTACCCACTGGGGAAGATGATGTTCTTCCTGAGGCCGCATTCTATTTTCAGCATAAAGAAGACAGCCTGGGGCTCTTGATTCCCTCCCCACTGGCTCAAGCTTTATGGCCTGGTGATGAGCCTGGCAGAATGGCAGAGAGATGGCCAAAACCAGAAATGCCCAGCCCAGCAAAGCAGCACAGCACATCTGGGAACTCAGGGTAAGAGTCCCCAACATTCAGAGGAGGGAGCCTGCATAGAGATGGAACACGGGGGAGGAAGCTGCCTGTGCGTCCTTGGAGCAGGTCTGCAGACAGGCAGACGTCTAACCTGGACTCTGCAGAGCTCATCCTGGGCCCACTGAGGGTCCCTGAGGTGCCCATGGAGACACTCTTGGTGCCACGAACAAATGGATGGCATTGGCCCTGTCAGGGCCAGGGTTGGAGACACAGACATGGCAAAGAGCTCTTTCGAGGAGCAGGGCCGGCCTTCCACACAGTGCAGGCACCTCAGTTCACCTGCGAAAGGACAAACTCACCCACATGGCGGGAGGCAGTGCTGTGAACCTGCCAGGTCCCTCAAACAGTGGGTAAAGGCAAAGAAACCACTTTGTTTGGTCAGGGCCATTGTAGATGCTGGGTCAGAGACTCAAACCAAACCACGGGACCAAAACATGCGTGGCTTAGTTTATCATCATGAATAATTATAATAAAGAATGAATACCAAGAGCAGTGACCGTGTGACAGTGCCCAGCGCAGCACATGGGAGACTCAGCAGGGGCTCTGCAGGCCCTTGCTGAATAGGAGTCGGGCCCTGTGCTAAGCTCCTTCTCGGCATTATTTCATTTGATCCACCCCACGAAGTAGATGGGATCATCCCTATCTCATAGAAGAAACTGAGGCGAGGGAAGTGAAGTGACTGGCCTGAGGTCCTGGGGCTCTTTAGGGCAGTCAGAACACTCATGAGGCCTCCGTGGGTGGATGAACCTTTGATGCTTATCCTTCCCTGAAACCTGGGTGAGCTGCTAAGCCAAGTGCACAGAGGCCTCAGCCAGTCACCAGATGAGATGCAGACGCCTGTCTCGGTCACACGGGACACGCCTGTGGTTTCCTGGTCTGTGGACAAGCAGCCTCAGCAGCAGCATGCAGCAACTTTATGGAGCGTTTGTTCCCAGTGCTCCTGTCGCTATGGTAACCCAAAAGCCTTTCAGGCTGGTGCTGTGCACATGGCCTGCATCTACCCCATCTGGGGTGGAAACCTGTCACCATGGAAACTGCTTCCCCCACCTTAACAAAGGGCCGGTTGACAGACAGGGGGCAGGGCTGGAGGGGCTGGGCTCTGAGGGCTGGGGGCGCGACCCACCTTGGCCAGGCTGGCAGTAAAGAGCACACATTCAAACAGCTGTCCCATTCTCTGGAGGAACTCGTCCACGTGTGGCCGCTTCAGCACATACACCTGC
>NW_011494615.1:3713404-3751599 GCF_000754665.1 Bison bison bison
CCTGCAACGGCAGGGACAGCATGCAGGTCAGTCACAGCCGCCGCCGAGGAAGGCCTGGGGCCCTGAGAGCCCTGGGGAGGAAGAATTCCTAAGCCGGTTCCTGGTTCCTGTCTCCTGCCCCCAGGAGGACTGAACGAGGGGCTGTGTAATATAACATGGCACTGAGGACCAGATACCCCTCACGGTGCACTCCAGGTCAGAGTTTGGAGCAGACTCCCCGCCCAGGGGGGAAAGAGAAGCTGAAATGGTGTGGAGGCTTCTGGGGATTTTCAGAACCAGTGAGTGGAAAGGTTGGGCCACGTTCGGGTGACCCAGAGCCTTCATTTCACATGTGTTTCATGGGACATGCTCTGGGTCAGGCCGCTTCTAGACAGAGGCCGTGGTCTTGGGTGGTGCTTCTGGTGGAGGTCAGGGCGTGGCCCACTGCCCAGCAGGTCTGGGATTGCTCCGGTGGTTGCCTACTTGACTGGAACCCTTCTCCTGCCAGAAGGCCTGGGCTGGAGGCACAGGAGCAGTAGGACTGCGTGAAGGGATTCCTTGTCGGTGTGGGAACCGTCTACTTGACACACAACATTAACTCTGCTTCAGTCTGCTCCAGAAACAGATGCTTCAGGGGATGTGAGGCCAGCCTACTCTTAGCCCCAGCAATCAGGCATCAGAAGCAGCCGCCAAGCACAGCGGGGCAAAGGACCACCTTTGCTAGAGTGGCTGGGCTCTGCCCCCAGCTGGAAGCCTGAAGAGATCTGAGGAAACATGGGAGCGGGGAAAGAAGGCAGAGCTGGCGAGAGGAGGCAGAGAAGGTGGGAGGAGGGAAGAACTAATTAAAACTTGAATAAATTTCACTTGAAATTAGCCATTTCCCTAAAATAATTCAAACTTGTTAAAATTCAGTTCGACTCATATTCCTTCAGTTCCAGCTCTGGCCTCAGCCTGAAGTGGTTACAAACGTGAGGGAAAACACAGGCCTTGCCCTTGAAGAGCTCACAGTCTAGAGCAGACATTCAGAAAAACAGATCAAAATAAACATGCATAATGAAAGCTGCGCATAAGGATAAATTAGTGATGATAAACTTCCCTCTCAAGGGGAGGGAATCACAAAAGGGAACATTTGGCCTGGACCTTGAAGGATGAATAGGAGTTCACCAGGCTGATAAGGATGAGAAGTGAGCTTCCAGGCAGAGAAATTAGTTTGAGCATGAGACCTTGCCTGAAAACACTTGGGGTATTGGAGAATGGCCAGAGCTCTGCTGACCAGCCCTTCAGAGGCAGAGATAAAAGAGGGGGAGATGGGGATAGAAAAGGCTGAAGATGTAGTGTAAAAGGCAGGTCGAGGTGAGTATGCATGGGTTGTGAACGGCAGATGGAGCAGGCTGGATACCCTATAGGAGGAGGGGCAGAGGGGAACGGGGTTCTGCTCCATACAGAGGAAGAGCTGCTGACAGAGGAGTTTACACAGGTGGAAGTCTTGGTGGGAAGCTTGTGGCTGAGGGAAAGGGCATGTGGAGGGAGGGGCCAGAAGAGCAGGATGGCCAGGATGGGTGCTCTGCGGAGTGGAGAGGCCTGTGGGTAGGGTGTGGCTGCAGTAGCTCCAGGCCTACCCTCTGCCCAGGAGGCTGCTAGGTGCTAGGAATGGGTGCGGCCTGTGATCCGCAGTCTCCTTCGGGATGCTGCTTGAAAAGCAAGTGTTGCTACATGCAAAGGGCAGGAGAATGGTCTGGGGACTATGGCGTTGGTGCCTCTGACAGAGAGGAGGGTCCTGGGCCCAGAGGCTGGCGTCCAGGCCCGCGTCCGCGTGCAAGTAACCGAGAATAGGCCCCTTGGGACCTGCACAGCCTATCCTGGATTACTTGAACGAGGCCACGGCCTTCGCCAGGGCCTTGGTCCTCCTCTGGGCGCCTGTGGCTTCATTCCCTCAGGAGAATGAGTTTTTGATCCCAGCTCTGGAGTGTCTACCACCAGGTGAATCATAGCACAGTCTGGAGGGCTGGAGGAGCTGGGCAGCTTCTTTGAGAATGGGCTGGCCACAGCAAGTCAGGTCCTGAGGGCCATGCTCACAGTCATGAGGAATGAAGGGATTCATTTCTCTCCTAATTTCTGTCATGCCAGTGGACAGCTTCTCCTTCATCCCATTATCCTGTCACACGAGCCAAGATAATAAACGTGGAAGCCTTAACTGCTTCTCAGATGCAGAGTTAATTCTGTGGATGCTTCGGCAAATGTTAAATGCCCAAGTGCCTGCCATTCTGGCTCCCTGATGGCTTTCCAAAGCATGAAGTGTGGAAACACCAGGGACGGGCTGCTGGCAGGACCTCCTGGCAGGGGGGGAGGGAGGGACTTGAGTACCCGGCAAAGAGCCCTGTGTCAGGAACAGGAGACTGGAGCTCTCATTTCAACTCGTCCTATTGTATGACCTTGATCCAACCCTCTCCCTGGCTGAGCCTCACTTCCCCCATGTGGACAGTGAGGTAGCTGGACCCGTTGACTCCCAAGGCCCCACCAGCTCTGACACCCTGCATTCAAGGGCCAAAGAGACTACCGACATCTCCAAGGAAAGACCCTTGACCCTGTTATGACTCAAGCACCAAGGGTGAGTTTTCCTCCTGGGATATAAACACACCAGGCCACAGGCTCTCCCTTTAGATCTTGGGGTTGACAAAGAAGATGACTGGGGCATTTCTGTGGAAAACCTACAATGTCTTCCCATAGTGTTTCCAATATTTCATAAGTGAAACTATTCCTAGAGGAGCTTCATGCAATAAAAAGGAATATAAGGGGAAATAAAATATTGGAACAAAGATGCATGCCAACTGACTAGGGCATCTTTATTCAAAGCTTCCTGCTGATCCAAAAATGCACACCCTTCCTCCTTTCCCTTTTGGGTTGGGCTTTCCTAAATATTAACAGAACATGATTCAGGAGTGACAAGGTCAGTCTGGAGTGGCTGGCAATCTTTGACAGTCTTTGCTGAGAATATACTGTAAAGTCAGTGACTTGTGACATTTCCCTGTTGCCTGCTAGGAGAGTAGCTAAAGCAATTACATAGCGAAGTTAATTAGACCATCAAGCTAGGCCAGTGGGGGATATGGAAACTTCTAAAAGTCTGCATCAAATCAAAGAACTATTTGAACCTGCAACCACATCTAATATTTACAAATAGATTATAGCTTCCCTTATAAACGAAGCATAAAATTCATCCAAGTGAAAAAAAAAAAGCAGAAAATCACTGAATTTTTAATAAAGTCTGCCTCCTACTGATTCAGGAACAAAATGATTACTGAAAGGGGAATTTAGAAATACAGTTCATAGAAAATGTAATTACTAAAAAAAATGCTAACTGAAACTCAGATTTAGCTTTGATTTCTTACCTGATGTATAGTTCCATCAATTTCAACAGGAACAATAAAATCAGCATTACTAATAGGCTGGAGAAAGAAGAAACTATAATTAATATGTCTGAAAGAACAAAATAAAACTGGAAACTTTAGCACCAAAAAAGCTTGCCTGGACTAATGTTTTTATTATGGGACAAAACAGTTCAGGGGGACATTGGAGCATGCTTCGGTTCCTCAAAATAAACATAAGCAGGAAAGAATATTATTTTCTGTTCTGAATATTGTTACATTTCAGCATCTTTATTACCTGCCTGGCCCCAACCGCAAAGAGTGCTGCACCCAGCTTGGAAACAAGGCTTCTCCAACTCTGGGCTCTTGCCTAGAGTGGCAGGAACCACTGCTGGCCACCAGGGGGAGGAGGCGAGCGCCTGACAGCCCCAGAGGACAGTGCTTGTTTAGTTGCTATGGCCTGTCAGACTCTCTGCGGTTGTAGGCTCCTCTGTCCATGGATTCCCCAGGCAAGAATACTGGAGTGGGTTGCCATTTCCTTCTTTAGGGGATCTTCTCGACTCAGGGATAGAACCTGCATCTCCTGCATTGCAGGCAGATCCTTTACCACGGAGCCATCTGGTAAGTTGCACAAATACAGACATGCTCAACACATGGGCCCAAAGTGGGGCCACTGGATATATGGGGTGAGGTCAGAGGCCACAGACCACGACCTTGGGCAGGCTCTTTATCCTCTGGACCTTGGTTTCTCCTGTCTTCCACAGTTAGAGCAATGGGTCTAATGAGTGCCCATGGCTCCATCCAGCTCTGCGCGTCAGTGATTTCCAGCCTTGCCTGGCCGTCTCCTGCCCTGGAGGTGGGGGGGTGGAGTGGGTGGGAGAGCCACCACACCTTAGACTGTTCTGCACTGTGTGATACAATACCTAGCACAGTCACAAACATCTGCATATTTAAAGTAACCCCACACTCAGTGACACTTAAAACTCAAATGTGATTCTTCAGCAGTCACTATATTCTCAACGACCGACTTGCATACAGTTCTAAATGGAATTCCACAAATCAAGTGGAAATGAACAGGCCCAAGAGAATCATGAGATCACAAACCCTTGGGATAAGGAAGAGAGGACTAGAAGGAGGGAGACTGGGTGTGATGGTCCCTGGGCAGGGGCAGGGGGTAGAGAGTCTCTGGTGAGAATGTGAACTAAAGTCTGCCTTTAAGTCCATTACTGTACCCACACATTGTTCTTTAAGATATACACTGAAAAACTGTGGAAAATACTGGGTCACGGAACCAGTACTAAGCATCCAGTAGAGCACTTGAGCCTTAAGCTTACAGTTTCTTCACTGCTTTGGTTGGAAGGTCACGGATGAGCTTGGTATTTTATAATTTCACAACTAAAATACAGAATGAGCCGAGAAAACAAAAAGCTGAAGGAAGAAGTTCTCATAAGGTCTATTCCACAAAGTATATGTAACAAGGGGGCCAAAGCCAGGGCTGTGAACATGTGTCTCTGGGTCTGTGTGCTCTATAGTTTCAAGGAGAGAAGTTCTTAGCTTTCAGATTCTCAAAGGGCTTTGGGATGCCCAGAACCTTAAAAATCATACAATATTCTGCTTGAAGATGCAGGCAGCTCAGGGAGGGAAGAAATGAAGACATGTTATTCACATCACCTGTGTATCAATGCCCTCTGAGCAGGCCCTGGAAACACCAGGGCCTCCCAAGGCTCCCTCTCTGGAGCCACGAGCCCTCAGTAACCTTGGGCAGTCTGGCTGGTGATGCTCATGCTCCCAGAGCTGCTTGCAAGGAAGCTGGCTATGCTGTGATGACAACTGACCCTTGCCCTAAAGGCCTTTGCTCCTCAGGGACATGAGAAAGTCCTGAGCATCCTGCCCACAGGGGGAGGAAAAGCTTCCAATGCAGTTCACAGTTGAGTTGGGATATAAGGTCACTGAATCCTTGGGATCAATCCTGGGAAGGCCCATGTGAGGCTGTGGAATGAGTGGTACCCATATGCTCCAGTGGTCAGCCAGGCCATTTCTCACTGCCAGGAGGGTGTGTGGCCCCTCCTCCACACTCCCAAGGACTCCAGGACAACTGCCTGGCCCTGACCTGTCAAGGAGGATTCTGTTTAGTGAGAAGCAGGCCCAAAGAGGGATGTTTCTGGGAGAAAGGTCTGCAGGAAAATTTGATAGCTCTCTTGCACTCCCCATACCACCATCAAGGAGTGACTGGCTGGTGTCAGACACACCCTTCATCTCAGGTGGTGCTTTCAGGTCTTCCAGCAAAGTCAGCAGGGTCATGCGCTGGTGGTAGACAGAGGAAAATGGTCTAACTGGCCAGCAACAGGAGGGCAGTTCCATTACCGGAAACATCCCAAGGAAAACAGGACCAGGACCCCATACGCTTTCTGCTTCTCCCCCAACGCACCAATCCCCTATTCTCAAACTTTTTCATCATTTGCTCATTTCAAACAACTTTAAAAATTGGAAAAATGATTAATTAACTCATTTCTTAGGAGTACAGCCATTGCTGTTCCTCCCTGGAGGCCCAAGCTTCCCAGGTGGCACAGTAGTAAAGAATCTGCCTGAAATGCAGGAGGCCTAAGAGACACTGGTTCGATCCCTGGGTCAGGAAGATCCCCTGGAGGAGGAAATGGCAACCCACTCCAGTATTCTTGCCTGGAGAATTCCATGAACAGAAGAGTCTGGAGGGCTACAGTTCCTGTGGCTGCAAAGAGACATGACTGAGCACATACACACATACATGGAGGCCCTTGGGTAGTTTGTAATTTTGGCTGCTATTCTGGTGGGGAGATGGAGAGGGAGGCATGAGGGAGGTGACGGAAGTCAGACTGTGATGCTCACGCTGAGCGTACTGCAGCTCCTGGCCTTCAGGAGGGAGGGCAATGCAGGTGGATACACACTTAGCCATGAAGCTAAGGAAAAACTCCAGCAAACTCTTGTCATGAAAACCATTAAGATAAATGACTGAATCTGTTCAGATGCCGTAACTCTGAAAGTCTTCTTCAGAGCTGGGCATCTTCCAAAACTTGGTCTGGGAAAATTTCCAGGATAGTCAGTTGCTTGCTAGTTTTCAACTGTGTCTCCCCTTGTCCTTCCCCATATAACCTGCAGCTCGCACAGTGCTCAGTTACTCAGACAAACACACAGTGGTGTCCTGGGGCACTGCCTGCCTCGTGCCACCTGGAAAGTATTTCTGCGGGGGGCAGAGTGCTGGAAAACTTAAACTGCATAAGAATGAGGTCTCAGGGATATTGGCAGCCCAGTGGATTTTTTTCCTCCCAAACTAATTATGTTAATATTCAACTACTCGAGTTAATGTTCACCTGAGTTAATAACCAACTGTTACTGGGATTTTATGAACAGTGAAGTCATATGCCAACAAACCACAAGCTTTCATCTTTTTAGTTTTCCATTTTCCAATACAATTGTAGCCAAATCACAAAGATCACTGATCGTTTTTTATGTTGATTTACCTTAAATGAACTGTGCACCAATGTTTCATCTAAATCGATGACCACACATTTCTTTCCATAGTCAAGCACCGTTACCTCTGGAAGGAGGTATTTAGCTGGTGGCTAAAGTCGGGGGAAAAAAAAATCAATATTATTACCTTTATATAAAAGATCAACCAATTCCCTTATTATTGTGTTACACTATGACAGTGAGGTTAGAAATGAAACCAAACATTTAAATGTCTGGTTAGGTGCATCATGGAATTTTATTAAAAACAATAGGAAGAAGTAGCTTACAACTGAAGTTTTACCAAACAAATACTGTGCCACTGTCTGAACAGCTATGATGAGGGCCTGGGCTTTGGAACCAGACAAAGCTTGGCTGGAATATCCGCTTTCTTTCATCAGCTCTGTTTCTTGGCTCTGAGTTGGGAGAATAATACTTACCATAAAAGGTTGTTATCAGCTATAATTGAAGTAAAACATCCAGCATTCTGCCTGGCACATGTGTGGTAGCTATTGCTATTATTAAAATGGACAATATGAAAATGAATGTTCAATTATAACAGCTATTCTAACCATGCACCCCATGTTCTGGGGTCCTATTTCATTTTAAACTCACTATGGTATGTAAGTATATTTTAGAGCTATACTGGACCATAGTATTTTTTAAAGTGACTGAAATTCTGAAAAACCTTTAAGAGGAACTATGGAACCACCAGCAAAATGCAATCCAAAGTGAAAACTGAAAGTCGCTCAGTTGTGTCCAACTCTTTGTGAGCCCACCCATGGCCTATACAATCCATGGAACTCTCCAGGCCAGAATGCTGGAGTGGGTAGCCGTTCCCTTCTCCAGGGGAACTTCCCAACCCAGGGATCAAACCCAGGTCTCCCGCATTGTAGGCAGATTCTTTACCAGCTGAGCCACCAGGGAAGCCCAGCAATCCACAGTGACCTCCAGTAACAGGAAACAGAACTAAGACTGGCCCACACGCAGTGCCCTGTGCTGTGCGTGCCCCGCTGTGGTACAACACGGGGTGAAGGTGGCGCTCCATCCCTTTAGTCTATCCCTGGCAGTCACACTTGAATTCACATGCTGTGTGTTAACCAGAAAACCCACTGATATGTCTTTGTAGTAGCTGACAATCTTACGATAAAGAGGTCATAAGAGTTAAGAAAATGCTGGATATCTTCAGCCAATCTCAATTTTTGACTTAAGAGTATTTATTTCTTGGGCCTTGCTTCAGTTTAGAAACAATTTTAAGCATTTCAGTTTACTCTGTGGCATATTCACTACCCAATATTAACTAGCTAATTTTCTGTCCTGGAGGAAGGTCAGACTCTGTTCTGGAGTTAATGCAAAACAAAACAACAAGAAAATCTCTATCTGCCCCAAGCCACTGAAGAATGGACAAATTAGCTTATCAAATAAAACAAGAAGAAAGAAAAGTAATCTAGAAGTATTTCCTTTCAAATGGCTTTGTTTCTTTCTTTCTCTCTTTTTGGTTCAAGTTGAACATTAGTCAAGGAATTTGTTTTAATTTTGGACTTCAGCTGGTTCAATAGTGAATGTAACACAGGCGGTCAACAGGTTAGGTAAATTTGCAAATGCAGTGATTATCTTGGCTGGAGGGCTTGTGGGGTTGAGCAGGATGAGCCCTGTGTGGAGACAGGAGCGTTTCTAATGCCAGGGGCTCTCTCTATTGAGTGTGTGCGTTTCATTCTCTCCAACATCACCCAGGAGAAAAGGCCCTTATGGCCTCCCAACTCCTTTGGCACTAACAAATGCTCACAGGCAGAATCCTCGACGGTGTGGCTCTGGGAAAGACGTGTCTTAGACCTTGGGTGTGGGATCCAGGGTCATGGAAAGGACTCTGCCCTTCATTTCAAATCAGCAAGCGACTTTTATATTTTAAAAAATGAAAATAAACCATGGGAATTTCTTGGAAGTCCAGTGGTTAAGACTCAGTGCTTTCACTGCTGGGGCCTGGGTTCAATCCCCCGTCAGGGAACTAAGACCCTGTATGTTGTGTGGCATGGTCAAAACAAACAAACAAACAAAAAAACCCCCTGCAAAACTTGCAAGAAGTTCTGTATCAAAAAGAGATTTAAAAAGGTATGGTGTAATGAGCCCAATAAATGAACGTAATATAGAGAACTGGGGTTATTTCTGTTGTGTGGACCATAGCAGAAAACATACTTGCAACGAAAATAAAAATTTTTTTTTAAATTTTCTATTTCATAATTATGTAATAAAAACACATTCTGATTGTAAAGAATATAGACACATAAAACACAAGTATTCCCTCTTCCATATCCCCCATTCCTTTCCCCAGGTGTCCCCCTTCTTAGTTTGGTGTGTATCTGCCTAGACCTTTTTCTATGCATTTATAGACTAAAACAACATTTTAACTTTATGTAATTGCCAGCCTGGAAAATAAAGATCTAGAACTTCTATCCCGAGCATATCTGAAAACATCAAAGATCTGCCAAAAGTGGCTCAGTTATTTTCCAAGCTCAAGAATAAAAATTACTTTCTTTGCAGATTTAACCCACACTTTACAAGCATTCTTTGAATTATCAGTAAGGAAAAAGCCTCCCCATATTATTTTAAGAGAGAAAAGAGTGAGTGGGGTGAGAGGCATAATAAGCAAGCTATTGATTTATCATTTGTGCTGCAGAGAACAAGGCCAGGCTGGGGCCATGCACTGTGCGGGGCGGGTCGGGGGTGGAGTTTCGTTAATCCTCAGCCTGGTTCCTAAATGCACGCAGCTTCCCAGAAAGCTCGGCTTTAGATTAATGCCAATTCTTCAGACCATGGGTAAGAATTCTCCTGGACAGCTGCTGTGTCCTCGGAACGTGCAAGGACGCTAGATACCTGCAGAAGTGTTCTGTGACTTCAGTGACCTGCTCAGGTGATGCTTGAATCATTAACTAAAAAATGTCCTGAGGCAAATTTTCCCTCAGACCATCATAAAGCTGAAGAATAGGAGAAACACCAAGCATATAAAAAAGGAGCTTTTTCTGAACACGATGATTTGTTCCAAAGCATGGGTGGGCATGGCCAGGGGGTGGGAATAGGGGCAAGAAATCATGGGAGGTGAGGCAGAGGCTAGGTCTGGGGAGGGCACTCACACCAGTGATCTTCCTGGGAGTGGAAGTGAAAGTCCTGTCTTGGTCATGGACTGGCAGCAGGAATAGCTGATCTAAGGTACTCACCCCATAGCACACTCTCACAAACCTTACAAATGCAGTGCCTCTTCTTGGGACACGGATGGTGGTCTGTGCATTTGAGGTTTCAGGCGCTAAGTCTGCACACTGTCCCCCACCATCCCCACGCCTCCAAGCTAAGGGCAGAGTCTCAGGGCTGTGGGCAAAGGGAACTCGACACCACCTCTAATGAGAGGAACTGCTCTGCTTATATGCTTTTCATAAGGTTTGCTGTTTATTAAAGGCTTCTTAAGCCAACAGCATAGAAACTTAACTGTTAGAAAACAACTTTCTCCTCTTCTCTTTCAACATTTTTATGGCTCAGCTGCACTGTCTCGCTGGTGCGGTTGGTCTGTTATTCCAGCAAGAGCGTGGAACTATGGGGTCAGGTCTACACTGGGGCCAAAGCATTGAGTGCTCACGTTCAGCCTTACCACCAAACTTTACTGTTTCCCAAACTGTTCTCTGCTTTTTTCCTTACGCTTCGGTACCTGACCTTTACCGGACAGACCATGAGGGCCTCAAACCCCAGCTCCCAATTGGGAGTCAAATGTTACTAAGCGGCACGTTGAAAACCAAGTCCAGACAGAGATATCACTTCCAGTAGGTGTACAAAAGATGGGTTACTCAGGACATGATGCGGGGACAACTGACTTGCCATTTGGAAAAGCAAATAAAGCTGGACCTGGGTTACATGGAAAAGCAAACAAGGGTGAATTTCGACTTCACACCTTACATCAACATAATCCAGATGGATCGAAGATTTAAGTGTGATAATGAAATTGTTAAAACGCTAGGAGAAGACGTGGGTCACAGTCATAGAGTGGGGAGATCTTTCTAAGCATGATGTAAAGTTCAGAAGCCATAAAAGATTTCCCTATACAAAAATAAACTTCTTTGTGGCCAAAATGATTATGGACAAGGCCGAAAGATATATCATAAATTTATGGGAGAGTGCTAATTTCCCTGAAATTTGAAAAGATAACAGTATAAATGAATAGGGAAGGAGAAATACACATGTACAATAAACTTGTGAAAAGATGTTCATATTCATTCAGGAAGAAATGCCAATTAAAGCAATAAATTGATACCATTCTTTACTTTTAGATCAGCTGAGATTAAAGTATTTCCTAACTACCATTTTTGATAAGGGAATGGACTCTTGGTGGGAATTTAAATTAGGTTTTTAGAGGATAATTTGCCTTTAATCTACCAAAAATATACAGTATACCCTTTGACCTAGTATTTCCACAACTAGGAACTGATCGCCTAGATACTATCACTCAGGTGCACAAACACATAGGCACAAGAGTATTTATTTTTAAGAGCACAGAAGTGGAAACCAAGTAAATGCCATCAACTACATGTAAAACAATGAGGCAGCTTGCTACGGACTAATATCTGGAAAGATATTCAAGATAACCTGCTAAAAGCGAAAACAATTTGTAATACTCTCGCTTGTTTAAAGATGCTTGTGTTGATTTAGAAAGTTTTTGGTATACAAAAAATACTAGTATACTAGTTTCTAATATACAACAAATACTAGAAGGGTATTTTAAGGAGTGAGATCAAGTTGGGGGATTTTCTTTTCTATTTTAATCTTTCAGTATTTTTTTTAAACCATGACTTTGAATAATGAAAAAATATGAATGAGGGCTTCCCTGGGGGCTCAGTGGTAAAGAATCTGTTTGCCAACACGGGAGACACGGGTTTGATGCCTGATCTGGGATGACCCCACACGCTGTGAAGCAACTAAGCCTGTCTACCACAACTTCTGAGCCTGTGTTCCAGCGCCTGTGCTCTGAAACAAGAGAAGCCACAGCAATGAGAAGCTGGCACACTGAAAACAGAGAGCAGCACTGCTTGCTGCAAGTAGAGAGAAGTCTGCACAAATAAATAAAAATTAAAAAGCATGAATGAAAAACTGAATAATGAAAAAATGAGCTGAGTAAAAAACAAAAACAAAATCAAAAGATCCAACCTGCACATATAAACTACAGCATGTGAATAACAAAAGGAGGACTTGTGAAGTGAGCAGCAGCGATGGGCCTCCAGTTGGACCTCCTCTGGGCACCTACAGGCTCAGGGGCACCTTTGTCTTCATGGGCTGGACAAAGCTTTTACAGGGCATGAGGACTTGGTTTGGAGGCTCAGTACAAACCTGACTTCTGATCCTGTGGGGCAGTGCTCCAAGCTCTTAGGGCTCTCAGTACTAACCACTGCCCTTTCTGGGCCACAGGGCAGTGTTACTGTTTATGGAACCTGCAACTTTGACAGGTAGGTGCAGATTTTGCAGGGGACCCCAAGGCTCGAATCCTTTGGCAAAGCTGGCCTCCAGTTGGGCTTGGGTTCAGTCTTGCCTGCTAAACAGCCAGCGGAGGTCACATGGTATCCATCAGTGGACCTGCTTTTCTGGAGGTGATCATTCAAAGATGTGAGTTACTTTGGGTAGGCTTTGTTTTCCTGCAAAGTATTTCAGAAGCTTAAAGTCTGACCCACTGTCTCACATGTAGGGAAGGTCTGCAGTTTACTGACCTAACACTGAGCTAAATTACAAAAGACATCTTTTCCCTCTTGGCTATTTTATTCTGGGATTCTAGAAAGAGATTTGTGGAGAAAGGGTCATTTGTCTCAGTAAAGTGTTTGCCCTGACAAATACGTTGATTCAACACTTAACTTTATAGATAGCTGTGAATTAACTCTGGAAAAAAACCAGAGCTATCAGAGTACCAGAGGTAGGGGGAGAGATGCCACCTGTTGTCATCTGTTGAATGTAGACATGCTTGCAGGAAAAATACACAAAACTACTTTGTTATAAAGATGAAAAAGAGACCCTGGTAGCAATTTCACTGGGTACCCTACTCAAACACTGGATTAGAAGATGGATTGATCCATCTTTTTGAACCAAGTCAGTTCCCAACAAAGCCTAAACCCTAGGCACGCTGGCAAATTCAGAATCATTCCACAAACTCATGCAAGCTGCAAATCAATGCAGAGTTAAAGTTCAGGGAAAAAATTCACAAGTGATATCCACTACCAAATTTGGAGTCAACCTGTTACTTTGCCAACAAAGGTCCATCTAGTCAAGGCTATGGTTTTTCCAGTGGTCATGTATGGATGTGAGAGTTGGACTGTGAAGAAAGCTGAGCACCGAAGAATTGATGCTTATGAACTGTGGTGTTGGAGAAGACTCTTGAGAGTCCCTTGGACTGCAAGGCGATCCAACCAGTCCATTCTAAAGGAGATCAATTCTGAGTGTTCTTTGGAAGGAATGATGCTAAAGCTGAAACTCCAGTACTTTGGCCACCTCATGTGAAGAGTTGACTCATTGGAAAAGACCCTGATGCTGGGAGGGATAGGGGGCAGGAGGAAAAGGGGACAACAGAGGATGAGATGGCTGGATGGCATCACCGACTCAATGGACGTGAGTTTGAGTGAACTCTGGGAGTTGGTGATGGACAGGGAGGCCTGGTGTGCTGCGATTCATGGGGTCGCAAAGAGTCGGACACGACTGAGTGACTGACTGACTGACTGAACTAATGAAATCGTTTCTTTCAATGTAAGATCAGTGTCTCTTGGATGCTCCCAGAAAATAACGTTAAAAAGCCCAAGGAAAGACAGATGAACAGACTTCAAGCAGACAATCTGAATCAGAATCTTTATGGATTAGAATACCAATTTCAGGCCATCTGAAAAAAAAAAAACAAAAAACCTAAGTCCTTCTCTAAGGACACAGACTGTTTGAAAGATCTTGTTTGATACAGGCATCTCAACTGCAGGTTTCTTTTGGGAGTTGATCATTGACCGACGATCAATGCTTCCTGCTGGCTGGCCTCAGGCTACCTGGCTCGGCTGGCAGAGCAGAAGGAAGAGGAGGAACGGTGGGGACAGCCTGTGCTAGGCTCAGACTCTGGTCAGTCTCCCGAACTCCAGGACAGAAGTTGGTGGCTCAAGGGGATACCCAGTTGTGGCAGAGCTGCAGACAGCCAGCCTGGGAGAGTCAGGGTGGAAGCAGGGAATGGGACGGGGGTGGTCCTGCAAGGTCTGTAAATATGATTGGGCTGATTTTTCTGATGGAGCCATAGCCAAGCTACTGACACTTGAACAATCAGAAATGGCCTGCTCCCCTGGGAGGGGCGTCTTGGGAACCTGGTACCACTGAAACAGAACCTGTTGCAAAGAACCTCTTTGGGACAAAAGTATGGTCTCCCAGTCTATGGGGTGGGGACGGGGAGAAGGAAGTGCTGCCTTAAACTTATTCAGGAGGTCCTTCTCAGAGAGAAAGGTCAGAGTTTGGTTAATAGATGCTGGTTGCCTTGTTGTTCTTGAGAAAGTTCTCAGAACTTCCTGCTAACAGTTTAAAATGTAGCTTCACTCCCCCGCCACCGCCCCCCTAAACACAACAGAGTTCTTTATACCATGATTAAAAAGCTCAATATAAGCCAAATATTAAAAAAAGTCTTTTATATTAGTAGGCCCAAGGCTACAAGATTCTATGAGTGTTTAAATAAAATTGGATAAATATACATACACTTGGTATGGGAATGATCTGCCTCTGGTCACCCTAAGGAGAAAGAAAAAACACAATCATTGTCAGATTTAAAGAGAAATAGATCATATTCTCAAAAGAAACTTCAAAGCACTCTTGAGTACTGCAGCCATATGACCTCCTGTTCTCTGTACCTTGGTGGGATTTAATGAGCAGGAGGAACCCAAGAATAGTCTTCAGTTACTGGGCTCCCCTCTGCCTCCTAGCCACTCCTTCCCCTGACAAACCAGGCCAGGTTCCTGAGGCTCATAAATCATCCTGTTTATTTAAATAGCGCCTCCTTTACTCCCAGGAATTTAATTCTTAATTGAAAAGGAGAAAGGAAAACCCATACTTTACTTTGATCCATGAATCTCTCTAACAACTTGCTTGTTGCTTCTTGTAAGTTTTTCTCCAAAGACTAAAGCCTCAAGTCAATATGATACGCAGGGAAATGGAGACAGTTTAACCAGATTCTGAGGATCCCCTGGCCACTTCTGGCCCTCTTCTAGGGGAGGACTGGGCAAACGGGACAGGCAAGGTGCAAGGAATACCCTCCAAGGACACAGGCAAAGGACAGCTTTCCCATGAAAGGGAACAGAACCTGTATTGGTGGGGAGTGTTCAGAAAATTCAGGTCCCAAGAAAGGGCCTCAACCATTCCTTATCCCCAGAATGCCAGTCACTCCAGACTTGGTCCATGGAAACACTTCATGTTAACATCACTGAGAAAAGCTAATAAAAAAGCAAATTTATCTCCACTGAGAATTTCCAGTTTCTGTGTTTCTTATTCTTTTTCAGCTGATGGATGGGAGGCAATGGGTCACAGCATCACGGTCCCTGATAAGGAGATGCATGGTTCGCGGTCTTCCACGAGGAAGGATTTGTGAAAGTGTATCCTTCTTTATTCAGGGGGGTCACTGGGGACAGGGGTCTCATGAGAAGAAGTCAAACCTGACTGACACAGAGGCTGATCTCTGCTGATTTCTGATCTCTGCTCCAAGAACCATTTAGCAACTTCTAGATTATCTCCAGCCCCTCGTCATCACCTCTGCAGTGTGACAGTTGCTTGTTTCCTCCTGACATACTCTTGATGGCTCTTTCCTTCCTCAGGACACTGGGGGCTTGTCTTAAGGATTCACAACTGCCTTTGTCATCATTAAAGGTGGAGGCATGCTATTTTCCAACATAACAGCGCAATGAAATATAATCTCAGTTTTCAAGAACTTATGCAGAGAAGTGCATTTCAGAAGCTTTTAAATACTATGGTTCCTAACATCTGGAGATTGGTGGGACAGATTTTAACCAGAGGCTCACAAGCCCACTGGGTCACTGTGGACCCTCTCAGCCCTGCACTACTGACACTCGGGGCCTGTGGACTCTGCTGCGGGGGCTGCCCTGTGCTCTGCAGGGTGCTCAGCAGTATCCCTGGCTTCCAGGCACTAGATGCCAGTAGAAACCCTGGAGCGTCAACAGAAATGTGTCTGAGCGCATGTGTGTGTGTGCGCTCAGTCTTGAAGTTGCGTCTGACGCTTTGTGATCACATGGATGGTCACCCACCAGGCTCCTGTGTCCATGGGGATTCTCCAGGCAAGAATACTGGAGTGGGTTGCCATTTCCTCATCCTGGGGATCTTCCTGACTCAGGGATCGAACCTGCCATCTCCTATACTGGCAGGTGGATTCTTTACCACTGACTCACCAGGGAAGACCCACAATGTCACCAGACACTGTCAAATGTTTACTAGGGGAAACAGTCGTCTCCAGTTGAGAACCAAAGTGCTAGCGGGGAGATGGCAAACAGCCCCCGAACACAAGTGCATCTTTAGACTAAGTGAATGCTCAGTGAGGTGAGAGGTAACACCACTAAATGGTTACTTTGGAAGGGCTTGAGGAAACACAGACCACAACCAAAGCTGCTACCTTAGACAGGTATCTGAGCTTGAAAATGACCCCAGAGGTTTACGTGTGTGTGTGAACATGGGGCGTGCATGGATGAGTAAGCATCTAGCAATGGCATTCACTCTGCCTCACTCTCAGTAGTCCTCCACGTCTCTGCCACTGGAGTCTTCAGAGTGCCAACAACTCCTTGCCTCTGGCAAGGGCTGCACACACTTCCATACTTTCATTTTGGGGCAACTGGTCTTCAGTCCAGGCTGTAATTGGGACAGTCGCGATGGCTGTCACACCAGGCCACTGCTCAGAAGCTTTTCTCTAGGACATAGTAAATACACACGATGCATGGAATCATTCCGTCCACATCGTTCTCTCCTCCTCCAGCAGGCTGAGTTCAAAGAGGCAGAGAGGGCCTGGGAGGCAGTGGTAGAGACAGGCCTGCAACTGGCTTCCACATCTACTGAGCCTGGGTTTTACGTTCCAGTGTCCTGATTAGGCAAGTGCAAAGGGCAGAGTTGCCCCGCTTTGACATGGGCTCTTTCTACAGGGTCTGGTCTCACACACTGAAGGGTCACAGATTATGCAAATGATGCACTATTCAGGGTTAATGCTTTAAAAAGCCACTCTGACAAGTGTTAACCGAAGGACATTTCCACGAACGAACACCAGGTCCAGGTAAGTCCAGCTCTGCTGCAGGAGATGCCTTCAAAGACCTTTATTCTCTGGTAGATACAGCTAAGGGTTCCAGGAAACCTTCCAGGAGGAAGGTTCTTCAACACCACCTTCTCAAGCCATTCATCTAGGCAGGTATTCATTAAACAAAACTTTTACTATGACAGCAGTGACTCCTCTCTCTCTCCAAAATGATTGTACCCATGAAGAAGCTATTGACTTTGCATTTGATTTTTCCAGCTTGGCTCATTTCCCAAAGTTCAGGCTTTGGTATCTAACATGTCTTCTTCAGCGTTTAACTAGTTCTTTGTCAGTAGAAGTGGCTGGGACTGTCTCTCCACACATGAACTGATCTTTGTCATAAATCACTTTCACAAGGAGAGAGCAGCTAGGGCACGTTGCCACGTCTTCCCTGTTCTTCAAACCTTCCTTGATGATGCAGAAATTACCCCTACATGGGCAGGAGTAGAAACACGTCCCGGAGTCCTTGTCATGTTGAAGTGCTCAATCTCCACCTTGTCATGAAACAAGGCCATTGTCACTGGGACAGCAGAGGTCTGTCACTTCTGCGACCTGACCCAGGCCGGGGCAGGTCCAACCTCAAGGGCGCTGGCCCAGTTTGGGTAATTCTTCTCCTTTTTTTTTCAATCCTCTACAGGCCTAGGATACAAACTATGTTCCCTTCATTAATAGGGACTCTCTACAGCAATGATTTTCAAACTGTAAAAGTTGATAGTTTAAGGAAAGTACACTGAGGGGAGATATCAGAATACAGGGCTCTGACAGGGTTTACAGGCAAATTTCATTATACAAATTCTACCGACGTATTTTTCCACATCAACTGAGGGTAAGGTTTAATATCTCTTAAGGCAAGTTATCTTTCATTATATTTTTCCAAAAATTTCTCAGCTATTCTTAGATAGCTTTTCTTCTATGTCAATTTTAAGTCTTCCTATTCAGAAACACAGCACATTTCGTAATAAATAAGAGCCACCATACCAAAAGCTTTTAGTGAACTCTCATTTTTTGGTAGTATTTTGGGTTTTCAATGCAAATAATCACACCATCTGCAAATAAAATTGGCTTCCTATCTTTTCCATATTTATATCAATCATTTCATTTTTTTATCTTATTACATATATTAGCCAGAACTGCCAATGATTTTCCTATGTTGTTGGCTGTTTATTTTTAGAAGTCAGCTTTTTATGATGCTCAAATGATATTCTACTGTGTATCTGGCTGTACTGTTGATTGGTATGTAAAGGTTTATGGCTACTATATACGTCATGTATTAGATGCTGTGACATAAAATGTCCCTCTTTCTCTTGTTTAATGCTTTTGGCCTTGAATTCTGTTTGTCTGATTTTAACATTGCCACTTTTGCTTTCTATTTATTTGATTTGCTTTGTACACTTTGCCCATCTCTTAATTTTCTACCTTTTTTTTGGTATTACTGTATGTTGGATGCTGGGTCAGAAACTAGTAGCCACCTGCTGTAAGTCATTAGCACTGTTTACCAAATCCAGCTCTCTTTCTGGGCACATGGTAGGATTATACTTTCATGCTCTTTGAAGTTAAGTATAATCATGGGAATAGCTTTGGCCAATAAAAAGTAAGCTGAAATGAGTCGTTACCTCCGAGTGAAAACTTTAACAGCCAGTGTGATTTACATATTCCTTTTTTTCCCTGACGTGACATGAGATTACTATTGTTATCCCTGCTTCCTTTTGGCTTATACTTCTGTAATTTTTTTTTTTTTTTACTCATTCTCTTACCTTGAACTGTTCTGAATCATTTGGTTTTGAATATGATGTCTGTTAGACAGCACGTGGGTAGAACTTGTTTTTACCTATTGTGATGATCTGACATAAAATTTTTTATTTGATATGTATAAAAGAATATATAACAAATGTTTATGACTAAACAAGGTAGTTAAATCCACTTGTATTTATTATCTGCTTTTTTCCAAGTTTCTGTTTCTCCTCTGGACTTTCCATTTCTTTGTCTGTTGCTGGTTCTTTAACTCTCTATTTCATACATTCAACCTCCCACAACAGAATGTGATAAAAATGTGAAGTGACTCTTCTAACTCGCATCAAATATGTTCTTTCGTTGTGAAATGGGAATGACTGACATATCCTGTAACAAAATGATGAACTTTTTTGGCAATTTCAAATCTTTAAGTTAATGGCTGTACACATACTGTCAGAGAGTCTTCCTAAGGATGTTCGTCAAGGATGGGACAGAGAGCCCGCGGCGGCAGTCGAGCATTTGCACTGACCTTCTGGAGCCCACCGTTCTCCTCCACCAGCGGCGGAAGCACACCGGGGCTGCTGCCTGGCGGGGCATCCACATTGTAATCACGGAAGCAGCAGAAGAAGGAGCTGAGGATGCTGCGGCTTCTCTGCTTCTTCAGACTAACGTTGCACTGGGAGGCTGCGAAGAGAAACAGGGCCTAGTGTGGTCAACTGTAATTCGATGATACCCGAGACCAAGTCACAGCCGGAAGATGAAAGGTACCAGGACGTCCCTCTGAGAGACTGCTGTGTGACTCCTAGAGGGCAGGATGGCTGATGAAGTCCAGTCCTGCTGGCTGGATAGAATTCCCCTGACCTTGGCCCAGTGGGGGCTGTGTGCTCATTAGCTGACCCATCCCCGGGGTCAGGTGCCATCTGCATTCCTGAGCCCAGCAGATAAAGTCCTTCAACCCCGCACAAGCTCTACTTCAAAACACAGATCCTTGTAGGTACAAATCAGACCTGGCCCTCGCTGAGAAGCAGTTCTCTTTGAAGTGTGAAGAAAGACTCACTTGGAAAGTGGGTTCCTGGATGCTCCCTGCTCACCACAGACATAAGACTAACTTCATGGGTAAAAAAATAAAATGTGTGAGGGCACAAAGTAGCCCTCTTCTTAAATTCTGCCACTTGTCAAGGAGCTGATAAGAGCCTGGACCTAGAGAGCCTAGGGGCGGACGCTTCTGTCACACTTAAAACAGAAACTGCAGGAGAGATGGGACAGAATGCGAAGGTTGGCCAGGACAGAGCCCATCTTCATGAAACCCAGGGCAACACTGTGTCACCCACTCAGTCCCTGGCCTGCAATGGACTGAGGCTCCAGAGGGAGGGATGGGTCCTTTATGTTATCTAGGGCTCACAAGACAAGCCGCCACAAGTCAGAAATAAAAGGCAAAAATTAGTGCTGATGAGAAACACGCCTCCGGGGGGACGCTGACAACTTGGAGGTGCAGGAGCGTTTTGCCTGGGAATGCAGTCCCACCACATGCCACGTCTGGGTGGGTCAGCAGCGCTGCACACGGGCTACCGGCACAGGGCCCATGCTGGGGGCTGGCGGGAAAATCACCACCACAGGGAACTGTTCAGAACGCGTGCTATTGTGACTGGGTGTCCAGCTCTCCCACAAAGGGATTCTGGCATGATTCCTCTTTGTACACCGAGGGATTTGTATAGTACCCACCCTCTCAAGAGATCACAAAATCTTTGCTGGAAGTCTACAGGCTCCCTTCTACCAGCAGTAAAACCAAACGCATTCAGGTGGAAATTCTGAAAAAGGACAGAAAGGCTGTTTTGCCAGCAGCTCGACAGACAGGCCTGGATGGTTTCTAGCCAGGGGTTGGGCATTTGGCCTAGGAAGTGTAAACTTAAGATCCTCAGTGGGAATTCCCTGGTGGTCCAGGGGTCAGGACTTGGGAGCTTTCATTGCGGGCGCCTGGGCTCAATCCCTGGTCCGGGAACCAAGATTCTGCAAGCCACAAGGTGTGGCTGGGAAAAAAAAAAAAAGATTTTCATTCACTCAAGATGAACTTGAGAACCATGAATCTTCAGAAAAGCTGGCTATTTTTTTTTTCTTATGAACCCTTAGGTATATGTCAAAGGGCATCCATTTTCTCATTTCAGGCTCCACATGCCTGGCCCGACTAGACCAGGCCACGAGGACCACCAGGCACAGAGACCTCCTGCACAGCAGTGGTGGCAGCGACAGTGACCACTATTCCCCAGGGCTGGCCCTCTGGGTGGAGCACTTCACAATTCTCATCTCAAACCACCCTCCCAGCCACCCAAGGAGACAGGTGATTGCTTCTACCTCATTGCCGAGAAAATGCAGCTAGGAAGTGCTTGTGCCAGGACTCAAACACAAGTGGGCCTGTTTCCAGAGCACGTGCTTTCCCCACGCACCACACCGAAGACAATCCTGAAACAGCTCGGGTCAGATTAAGATGGAGGGAACATGCCAAATGGGGAGAAAAGCATGGCCATAAACTCATATTTAATATAAATGATTGCTTAAGCTGTTCTGCTGTTACTATGGGTGTTTTAGTTTTTATGGCTCACTCAAATAACTTAGAGGGAGAAAAAACTGTCTCTTCTCTGGTTGACAGTACATTTCTCTACAAGTAAACAAGCTGTTTGTTCATGTCTTGCAGACAATGAGCTGTTAACACCCAGGCCGGGCAGTAAATAGCTCTGCAAAACCCACTTTCCTGGGTCGTGTTTTCATCAACAGATCACATAAATCTTCCCCATAACTAACAAACTAACCTATATATTAAAAAAATTCCTGACTCTGGAGATCATGAGCTACTTATAACTTCTACCATATGATTACTTGCCTGTTTGGCAGCCACAAACAGGGCTGCGGGGTTACTATTTGCTCGGGTCACTTGGCAAACCATTGCCCCCAGTGGGGAAATGGCAGCTCACTCTGCTCCCTGATCGGTATAGGAAGAGGTGAAGCAGCTCAACTGGTCTCATGGCCAGGGCTGTGGGAGGGTCCGGGCATCTTCCTGCTAAATACGGTCAACATCAGGGCCTGCAGGAACCACCTGGAAGCTGGGGGTTCTGAATCGTCTAATCACTCTTGGGCTGGGCTGGGCCTCTCAAAAGCAGGCTAGCAGGGGAAATGGATGGATTTCCTGAGGACCAGTATGAGCCTCACCCCGCCCGCGACCCTCGCTTCCCTGAAAAGGTCAAGGTAGGGCTGGGTGGGTCTCCTGACCCTGCTGCCTTCCACCCCAGTGGCCACCTCTCCACTGGCTACAATCCAGAGGCCCTTGATTTACTCATAAGCCTCTGCTAAAAGGGTTTCACAGTTGATGTATGAAATCAAAATCTATGTTGCCATGGAAAAATGTTTATAACATTAGGTCGAAAAAGTGAGATAAATGTATATCTGACTTGATTATAATTGTGCAAAACAAACGAAAAGAGATTACAATAGAGAAACGCCTGGCAAAATATATATATCAATGTTAATGGAAATTGTCAGATACGAGTATTTATATCTTTCTTCTGTATTTTCTAAATGCTTGGTGGTCATTATATTTTACTCTAACAATGCAGAAAGAAAATCATCTTGTTAAGCTTTCTTTCAGCAACTTTGTAAAGCTCAGGAGAAACCACATCCTACTCCTAAGCTTAACCCTTTAGACTTATTCCTCTGCTTTCCATTCTGGGAGGTTTGAAGGGAAAAGCAGGAGAGGGCAACACTGTAAGCCCTGCAGGAGGCAAATGGCCTGGCTGTGGTGGCCCACGCTCACCCCCAGATGGCAAGATCGCCAGCATGGAACACACCTACCAAATCAGACTAGATGAGGCCCATGTGAAAAGAAGGCGCCAAGTCCGTGGTCTGCCCCAGCAGAGTGCTTTCCACTGGCTTTCTCACCTGGCAGCCCACCTGGCCTCTCACTGTCCCTGGACACACAGGCGGCCCTGCTCCTTCTCTTTGCTTAGTCTTGACTCAGCCTCTCACCACCTGTCTTCATTCGCCCCTTTGAATGTCCCTACTGATAACACGAGTGGTCTCATGGTGGCCCAGGGGGCCAGAAGATGGTCTGTATCAGAATTGTTAACAGTAAGATATTAAAAAAAGACAGTTTAATACACACACCTCCTGGTTACACTGAGTTTAAGAATATTTTGGAGGAGTAAAGGGATAGGAACTTCAAACATCAGTCTCAAACATTTCATAAAGATACCCATGTTTTATCAGATTTAGGAGGCAAACATCATCAAAAAATCATTCTAAAGCTTTCTCTTGTTTTCCCCTGGATCATCTTCCTGCTCCTCTCCATGCCCACATATGCACCTGACTTCTGGTTTCTCTAAGGCAGACTCTTCATCACACTCACAGCCTACCTCCCGCTCCTCCTCTCCGCATTCCCCACTTCTAGAACATCCCTGTTCTTCAGGGGCTGGTTCAAAGCCCACCTCTTGGAAGAAGCCTGTTCCAGTGGAAAGGGTTTATTTCTCAGCCACTGAGCTCCCCAATAAACATGTGTATGTCTAGGCTACATCGTCAGCCCATTCCTCTCTCCCAATTTCCAGGCCACTTTATCCACCTGCCCGCCAGACAGATGTGGTCTCTGGATGCCTCCTAGGAACCCCTCACCCAGCAGGTCCCCTCTTCAGCTGGGGCATCAATCTCCTGGTATAAACATCCATGCTTCTCCCTCTCATTAAGTCACTGGTTTTGATATTCTTAGCAGCTCTTAAACCTGTCCGCAACAATGCCCTGGCTCTGTCATATCCCAGCTGAGGCCCTCAGCTTCTGTCTCCGGACCACTACGACAGCTGTGAAGCTTGTTTCACTGCTGCCGATTCTGAGTCCCCTAATAACTACTGACAGGACCCACCGAGATGTAGCCCGACAAGCGAGGAGACGGTTTGGTGGTCCTAAGTGTGGCCTCTGCAGTCAGCTTCCCAGGTATTGCCTCGACCAGCAAATGTATGTATGGGACCCAAGTTATATGACTTAGGCTTATTGTGAGAGTTAAATGAGTTCTTACCAAGCACTCGGAATGATGCCTATCACATGGTAAGCGCTTCATAAATGTTAGCTCTTATCACTACCATGAGTCTCCTAAAAGCTTTTGCTTCATACAGGAGTAGGGGTTCTGTAGGTAAACCTTGGATCACAGGCTGGATTCCGTGGGTACACGTTTGTTCCCTGGCACCTGACAATTAAGAGGCCCAACTTACTATGACAGATCTTGGTCACTTACACCGTAATTTAGAAATGCAAAACTAGAAAAATCTCAGAAGTGAGTTTAGTCAACTGGAGAGGCAGAGATGAGAAAAGAAGAAGGAAGAAAAGGAAGGGTAAGGTGTCCAGATGAATGCTGCTGGGGGCTGTTCACCTGCTTTCCCTTAGGAAAAGAACACTGCTTTCAAGACGAGGTGATGGAGCATCCACTGGCTCAGCTCTCCTCTGCTGGGCTCTGTGGCTGCCCATCTGCTTCTCACCCGGGAGCTCCTTGCCCCTCACTGTGCATCAAAAGGAGCACCCTCCCAGGTGAGGAGGCCAACAGACCCAACAAGTCTCTCCTGCAGGCTCCCCTCCTGGGCCATTCTGTTCTGCCACCTCCCTCAGGCCCTGGGCGTGCAGGTCCGTCAGAAGGACCGCCCTGCTTCCTCTCCTAGTTCTGCTAAGGAAGATCTGCTCATGGTTGCTCCCAGCAGCTGTCCTTCTCTCCATACAGGTGTTTGGCCCCTGAACATGGACTCCCATAGGGTAGGACTGGGAGATCCCTGGCAGGGCCAGATGGGGTGATCCTAAGATGTCTCCATTTCTCTGAGCAGCCCTAGGTAGGAAATCCTTCTCTGAGAAATCCTGAGAAAGGCTGTAAAGAGCTGGAGATGTTGGGCACGGGCCTCATCCATGTTCCCAGTGCCCTCTGACCATGTGGGGAGTGTGTGACCTTGAGGACAAACAGGCACGGGGCTCTGTTTTCCGGGACACATTCTGAGAGCAAACGCTTCCCTCTCCACTGCTGGACTTGATGTCACTGCAGCCGAGAAGATGAAGACCCTGCTTCCCACTCTTTCTCCACCAAGGGCTGGGGAGCTTCCACCCTCCAGCACAGCAGACGAGGGGCTTTGAGAGTGCCTACAGATGGGGCAGCTGACATGAGAGCAGAGATGGCTGCCTTCTTTGAGTCTTCAGTTCTCAGGGTAAGACAGGAATTATCCCAAATACCTTCCCAATCCCTCTGGGCAGAGTGCTGGCCCAGCAGCAAGAACCAATATCTTCAAAGCATCAGCTGCCGATGGGGAGTGTAGTAGAAATACAACATTTTTGCTTATCAGGATCCATCACCTGTCCTTCTGGTTAAAGTTCCACCACTGTCCGCTCAACCAACTCTCAGTGCATCGCCACAGCCCAGCCAATCAGAGCTATGTGACAGGCTTAGGGACAGGCATGTGACCCAAGCTGGGCCAAGGAACATTAGCCTGGGGACTCAATGCTACAGCTATTGAAGATGTTCTTTCTTTGTTGGTTTGCAAAACTGGCAGGATATAAGCCTGGAGCCACTAGGGCCATCTTGGCCACCAAGTGAGAAGCACCTACCTGATCACATGAGCCAACACTGCGGAGAAAGTAACTGGGCTGTGGAGAGGGACAGGCCTCAGACAACACCATCTGTGGACCTGGTTTCAATACACCAGAACTTTCTGGCATTTTAAGCTATATGAAAGAATAGATTCTCTTTTTCTTTTAAGCCAGTATGGATTGGGGTTTATGTTATTTGGAATGGAAAGGATTATCCCCTGAAGATGTGGGCTCCTAGGCATGGCAATGTAGAGACACTGATGAATCACACAGGCACCGTCCTAACCTCACGATACGCACGCCCAGGAGGAGACACGGGAATAAGCAATTCTGATACAGAACAACCCTTGTTACAGTGGGGTAGCCCAGGGCATGGCTGGGACCTGGAGAAGGGCTCATGGTCTAGATTTGGGGCAAGGAGGGTAGGAGTGATTTCTTAGAAAGAAGTCTGAGAACTGGGCTGACAGCTTCAAAACATTGTTGGAGGGGGCAGGGAAGTAGGGAAACAGCAGTGTGTCAAGGCCCTGAAGTGAGAGGAGCATGAAATCTGAGAAATTAAAGTGGTGAAGAGTATGAGACGGGGGTGAAGTCAGCAAGGCCTTTGTAAACCATGGTGATGAGTCTGGATTTGATTCTATGAACATGGAGAGTGGTGTGATCAGATTTGTACCACACGTGTCATGGCTTTGACTTCCGTAATTGGAACTACGGAGTTTAAATTTTAGATTATGGCTAATGTAGGCTATTATATAAAAGATTTCCAGGATATTTAAAAATCACAGATGTGGACTCTTTCTGTGTAAAGCACCTAGAATGGAACTTCTTATTTAAAAATCGACTTTAAATACAAGTTACATGGAAATAAAATGGGCTTTAGAGGGACATTTGGGTTCAAGTCTCAGCCCTGCATTTTGTCTGTCAGTGTGAATTCATCTACCTAACCCACACCAGTAATATGGGCGTACCCACCCTCCCAGGGTTGTTGCATGGATGCAGTGGAAACAGGATATGTTTGTGTACGAGAGAAAGTCTACCAGTGCCTTAAGATACAGCAACAAAACTTTCCGTCTAAGCCCAGTGCACTGCTGCACTATGAACAGAAGTTAGCTTGTACCCAGACGACAGTACTCACAAAAACAGCCTGGCTTTAGGAGAAAACACGTAGGCAGACCCATTTTGTTTTTGGTTATGTGAATTCTAAACTTAGAACGTGAAGAAGCTCTTTAGAACTCTACCTCCTATCTAGTGAAGGCTTCTTTGTATAATAATAATAATGTTAGAAAGTAAACAAGTAAGAACCAGGTCCACATGTGAAACTTAAAGTAAGCCCTAGAATTCAGGCCTTTTCAAGGAAGTCTTACTTGAAATATGATCAGAAATAAAGTGTTGTAGTTAAAAGCATGGAATGCCATGGGGAAAGTCCACCGAGACTGATGGTGGGGTTTGGTCTGTCACTGGGACGAGAGGCAGAAGGCACCACTGAACCCACAACCAGTGGGCATAAGAGGCTGAGAAGGGCGTGTCTTCTGGTCATCCTCTTCTACTTCCTGACCTGACTGGCTTCCTTCTGGATCCAGACCCCAAGGCCAGCGTTTCCTAGTTACTGTGGTAGTTGCCCACGCCGCACCACCACTGCCCTTTGACAATTCTTACGTTCTGACCTGGTTTCAATTCCAGATGTAGAGAGGCTTAGGAACCATCCCAAACCCCAGGCTGCAGAACCAGAATATCTGGAGTTTACCCAGGATCAGGGTTTTGCACACCATCCTCTGTGAGCATCGCACAACCATCCTTGTCTCTGATCTGGTCTATAACTCCCAGCGTCGCCCCGCCACCCCCATCTCTATATGATCAAAAGAGTGATTCAGGGTCAAGACCAAAGTAGCTGACACGTGGGTGGGAATGTTTGCTGCTGCTGCTGCTGCTGCTGCTAAGTCATTTCAGTTGTGTCTGACTCTCTGCAACCCCAGAGACGGCAGCCCACCAGGCTCCTCTGTCCCTGGGATTCTCCAGGCAAAAACACTGGAGTGGGTTGCCATTTCCTTCTCCAATGCCTGTGAATTCATCCCCAATCATTCAAGTGTCTCCCCAAGAGAAGAAACTGCACCTTGGCAGCTACAGAGGTCAAGGTTCACCTTTCATTCCCACGGTGCCAAGCCAGCCTGAGTGCTGGCACGGGGTCCAGACTGCCAAAGACCCAGTGTAACAGAATTTCTAGGAGAAAACTGACTTAACACACAAAGTCTACGGCTAAGGTGTCAAAGCACCGAAACCTGCCCTCAGAACCAGTTTCTTTCATGTCTCGAGCAGAACCAAGAAAGGTACTACACGGTAGATTCGCGTCATCCACGTTATTTACAGCAGAATATTAAAAATACGCAGATACCAATGTTATCAGAGCTGCAAAACTGGACACCAGAGTTTCCCAAAGAAAGACTATTTCTCTACCCCTGTGGATGTCAGAGCACAGTACAACCCTAAAGAGGCCATACGACTGCATTTACAACCACATTACCACGGAAAAAGCTAAACACACTTTTTTAAGGAAAGAGGGGGAGTTCCTCTCAAGGGTCGGCTTTTAAATGAATGCACCATTTCTTCTCTTCCAGAATTGGGCTGCAATCTCTGGAATGCATCCCAGGGCCATGGTTTGGAATGACTGTCTAACAGGAAATTCTGGGCAGTCTGTGCATACATTACATTCCTTTCCCACCCTGAACGAGTCGTCAACAAACACAACTTTCCTCTGTTGGAATAAAATGGGAGGTGTGGGTGTGGGGAGAGGCCAGGGCACAGACCGCGCAGGGTTCAAAAGCAGATGTGGCTGCTGAGATTTCAAACACCTCTCGCTCCTAGAAAAAGGACTTAAGTCACTTTTTGAGATGTTCCATCAGTCCCGACTCTATTTGCAAAGGATCGATTTGCCCAGGGAATTACATCCGCCACTCTCTGAAAGAAACGTGCCTTTGGAAGCTCTTTTTCCTGCTGCAGCCTGGAACTGGCAGTGGTTCCTCTAGCAGTGAGAAATAAAGGTGGGGGGCCGGCAAGGGCTGATGGCTAAGAACTGGGCAGGAAAAGCCCTGATCTCATCCTCCAGAGGTGGGAGGATGTGCTTCCTCGGTTCACGGCTGGCTCCTAAGAGCCCGCATCAGCTGAGCGCCTTGTTTGTGTGAGCTCTGACACAGCTCACCCGTGGCCTTCACCATGTGCAGTTCCCCATACCATCACCCCATTTTCCAATGAGAAAATCAAGGCTCAGAGTCCATACGAGTATGCAGGGAGGGTTCTGGGGTTCAAAGCCACAGCAGCCGGCTGTAGGGCTCCTGGCCTCCCAACCCATTTCCCTGTCTCTCCCCAGCACTTGATGGATTTGGGTTTTATTTCCAGGGAGAAGCTCTGAATATGAGGCCTTGGACCACCTGCCTTCACTCCAAACACTGTACTCTGAAAAGCCCAAAATGAACCTATAACACTCCCAGCAGCCCTATGAGATGCAGCCAGACACAGAGGATGTGCCTGACCCCTGAATGTCTCTGGGCCACCAAACTCTGTGACAGCATCCCAGGAAGGCCCCTCGGCTGGGAATGCCTTTCCTGGCCTCAGTGCTCCTGCAAACCCCTGTGCCCAAGTGACGCAGCTCCTGTTGCAGGGCTGGAGATACACCGGGTCTGTGTGGGTCTAGAATATGAACTCTTAACCATCACTGTACAGAGTCTGTTTTTCATACTGAAAGCCAAAATCAGTAGCGGAACAAAGGATTTAAACAGACAACAGACTTATCTTGAGGAAGCAAAGGTTGACATTTAACAGTAATCAAATTAACGAAATGTTTAAACAACAAGGCCCAGTTGTGGATCTAATAAATGAGCAGAAATGATAAAAATAAAAACAGACAGCCAATGGTGGTAATGTTTTGATGGCCTGGGCCCATTTTCTCACATGTTGCTGGTAACTCCATTATCTGGAACAAGCCATATGAAAAACAGGTGAGTGATGTGTCAAAGACCTTGCTGCACTCACACCAGCGGTCTGAGCATCCAGCAGAGCAGGGATGCTTAATTAAATCAGCGCACAGCAACTGGAGCGAATATTGTGCAGCCACAAGAAATGACCATCGTGAAGACACGTGGGGAGGCACATGTGGTCAATGTCAGGCAGGGCATCTCAGACGCTGTGCTGTTCAGCGCTTGTGACTTTGTCTTCTGCTCTGGACAAGCTGGGGAAGGCAGCTTCCAGAAGGTTCCAAGCAGCTACCTCCTTGGAACACATGTTGTTCATGTCTGAGTTCCTAAGCCTAGAAATACATTGGTGCAAAACAGGCCTGTTGTAATGGATGTTTACTGAACAAGCAGATGTGTGAAAGGTAACTCAGAACAATGAAAACGACTGATCTGTTAAGCAACAGCTTCTGAGATTCTTTAGGAGCACACTCAGCTCCGCAGCACGCCTTTCCTGGGAAGTGCTCTTGCCCACAACAAGCCTCCCTCCTCCAAGCAGTTTCAATCTATGCCACGCACACATGGCCAAAGAAGCCAATGCACAGCTCCTGGCTGCGTTTAGTAAAGGTCACAACTCCTGCTTTCTATAAAATAAACAGTGCACGTTTTCTGAAATCAGAGAGATTATATGAAATTCGCCAGTGGAGAAGGAAATGGCAACCCACTTCAGTACTCTTGCCTGGAAAATTCCATGGACAGAGGAGCCTGGTGGGCTACAGTCCACGGGGTTACAAAGAGTTGGACACGACTGAGTGACTTCACTCTAAGTAAGCACAGCAATCTCTGGATACTAGGACTAGGTTAATTACAATTTTTCTTTATATTTTTGTATCACTTCTCAATTTCTATAATCTACTCATATGTATAGTGGAAAAAACTGAGTAAATATTTAAAATGCTTATTGCTACTTAAAAAATATATATATGAATGTTTTTACATTTCATGAGATACCCTTCTACAACCTTAGTTTGATTGGTTGTATTGGATTCCACTGAATGGATGTGCACTGTGCCACAATTAAACTAACTTTGCATATTTGTGTTGTTTCCTTTAAAAATGTGTCATTAAATGCTGCAGTTTGTTTGCAACAGCAATGCTGGGAACAGTCTAGCTGTTTATCAATGTGGGACAAAATATAATACATCCCAGATGTGCAACATTACACAGTTGTCAAGGAGAAGGCTGCAGTTCCATGTGCACTGATAACAGCTAACACTTATCTTATGTAAGATGCACCAGGCGGTGTTCCATGCACTTTATATATATCTTGACTCACTCAATCCTTTCAGTAATCTTATGAGGTAAGGACTATTATTACACTCGTTTTCTAGACGAGGCCCAGAGAAGTTAAGAAACTTGCTCAAGATGACATAGCTAGTAAGTACTAGGCTTTATTCAAACCCTACTGGTCTGGGCTCTTAACCTCCGTACTATACAGCCTGATAATGGAGCACATTCTGAGATACAGTAAATAAGAGAAGCAGGGTACACTGAAACATACAGTGTGCTACCATCAACCTTCAAATACAAAATCAAATAAATTAACAAAATAAAAAGCACAAGCATGTGCATATTCTTATTGATGGAAAGAGTGTCTCTAGAAGGATTTACTAATGTAAGTAATTGCTTGCCCCATGGGAGAGGAATGTAGAACACACCAGAAAGGAGGAAAAATTACTTTAGTATCCTCTGGATTTTGCATCACATATTAAAATAATAATGGCATACTCTGCATCATGCATTATAATAAGTAAAAAACTAAACCATCAAAAATAATACTGCAGGGAGCATAGCGTACATAATTTTATGTGCACATCTGACTTATCCCCTTAGAAGAAATTCCTAGAAGTATAATTGCTTTTCAAAGGCCAAAGTCTTTGAGAAAAAAAAAATGTCAAGCCTCTAGATAACTGTGGACAATCTGCCGCCTAGAGAGGCGGTGTTGATGTGCACCCACCCCCTCACGGGGTGCTCCACTTAGGCTGTGCAAACACAGAGACTTGAAAGGGTCTCTGCCAAGCTGAAAGGTGAAGACGGCAACGTGCTGCTGCTTTAATTTGCATTTCTCGGGCTGCCATCTGAGTTCTACAGTCTTCCGTATACTTTCTGGTCATTTCTATTTCTTCTTTTGAAAACTGGTTGTACATTGTTTTGCCTTTTATATTTTGACTTACAAAAGTTTCTTTGATATATATCAGAAACATAATCCTTGGACTAATCTGTACGCTGGAAACTGTCTCTGCTTTCAGTCTCCTACTTTTTTAAAATAGCAGTTACATATGTGCAGAAGTTTTAAGGAAATCAAATCTTAATATTTTTCAACTGATTCCTTCCCAGCCTATTATATACTATTCACTTATATTTTCTTCTAGTTCTTCTTTAAGTATTTTATCTGTTTGGAGTTTATTCTGGTATACAATAGGCTATATGAACCTACCTTCCCCTCAAAAGACTAGTTAAATATACTAATAATATTTACTGAATAATTCATCCTTATACAATGATTTGGGGATTCTGTTCTACCCTATTCCATTCCATCTGATCCCACTCCACTCCTTTACTTGTGCCAGTAATATATAGCCTTGCTACTGCAGATTTATTGTTTTATATTTAATACTATCAGTCCCCATTTATTATTTTTTCAAAAACTTCTTGGATAGTCTAATCCTTTATGCTTCCAGATGAATGTCAGAATCACTTTATCAAGTTCTAAAAAAGATACAACTGGGATTTACTCACATCAGGCTCATAAAATACACATGCACTAATTTTAGTTAATTCCATTAAGTAATTAAAGGAAGGTTAAAATTTAAAAGTTAAAAAAATCCATTTATTGTACCTTAGTCATAAAAACTGTGCCAAGATTAAAAGTAGCTTTGCCTATTAGCTTAAAAATAGGTTGTTAAAACTATGTTTTATGTAAAGTCCCCTGGTAACAACCTATGGGATTAACAACAACAACAAAGAAAACACCTATGGAAGAGACACATGCATACACACAAATGAGAAGGAATAAGTTCATGTCACTATTAAAAAAAACCCAGCAAAACACAAAGAAAGCCAGGAAAAAGAGAGCCAAAAATGTAACAAGACTGACAGAAAACAATTAACAAAATGTAAGACCTTCCCCATCAGTAATTACTATAAACATAAACAGATTAAACTCCCCAATCAAAAGACACAGATTGATGGAGTGGATTAAAAAAATAGGCTGAAAGTGAAAGACTAGAAAAAGATAATCTTTGCAAATGGTAACCAAGATAAAGGAGAGTTTTACTTATACAGACAAAGTAGACTTTAAGTCAAAAACTGTCATAAGAGACAAAAAAGAACATTATCTAATGGTAAAAGGGTCAACTCACCAGGAAGACATAACAATTATAAATATACATGCAAAAACATCAGAGCACGAAAAAATGGACAGAACTTAAGGGAGAAATAGACAGCAACACGGCAACAGTAGGAGGTTTCAATAACCCACCAGTAATGGATAACATCTAGAGAAGACAAATAAAGAAACAGAGGGCTTGAACAACACTTTATTTCAAATGGACCTAGCAGACATATTCAGAACATCCCACCCAGCAAGAGAATAACATATATACTTCTCAAATGCACATGGAACATGCACTAGGACAGATCATGGATTAAGTCACAAAACAAGCCTTAAACAAATTTAAGAAGGCTAAAATCATACCTAGTATCTTTTCTTAGCACAACGGAATTAAACTGGAAATCAAGAGCAGAAGAAAAACTGGAAAATTCACAATTATGTGGAAGTTAAACAGCATACTCTTGAATGATCAACAAGTCAGAGAAGAAATTAAAAGGAATTAGAAAATATCTTGAGGCAAATAAAAATGAAAACACAACATACCCAAACTTATGGGATGTAGAAAAAGTATGAAGAGGGGATTTTATAGTAGTAAATACCTACATTAAAAAAGAAGAAAGGTCTCAAGTAAATAACCTAACTTTACACTTCAAGAAATTAGAAAAAGAAGAACAAATAAAGTCCAGAGTTAAAAGAAGAAAGGAGACGATAAAGATTAGAGTTGCTGTTGTTCAGCTGTTCAGTTGTGTCTGACTCTCTGCAACCCCATGGACTGCAGCACACCAGGCTTCCCTGTTCTTCACCACCTCCCAGAGTTTGCGTAAACTCAAGTCCATTGAGTTGGTGATGCTGACTCAATTAGAGTAGAAATAAACAAAATAGAGAACAGAAAAACAATTTTAAAAATTAATGAAACTGAGTTGGTTTTTTAATAAAACCAACAAAATTGACAAATGTTTAGCTAGACTAACAGAAAAAGAGAGAAGACTGAAATAAGTAAAATCTGTAATGAAACAGGAGACATTACAACTGATGTCAAAGAAATAAACAGGATTATAAGAGACAACTGTGAACAATTATATGCCAAGACTTCCCTGGTGGTCCAGTGGTTAAGAATCCACCTGCCAATGCAGGGGTCCCTTCCCTGGTCTGGGAAGATCCTGCACGCTGCAGAGCAACCAAGCCCACGTGCCACAACGACTGAGCCCACGCTCTGCAACTACAGAAGCCGACGAGCCGGGAGCCTGTGCTCCACACTGAGAAACCACCTCAGTGAGAAGCTCACACACCACAACAAAGAGTAGCCCCTGCTTGCTGCAGCTATAGAAAGCTCATGCACAGCAATGAAGACCCAGCACAGCCAAAATAAATTAAAAAATAATTATATGCCAACAAGTTGGAAATCTAGAAGAAACAGATAGACTCCTAGAAACATACAACCTACCAAGAATGAGTTAAGAAGAAATAGGAAATATGAACAATCCAATAACGATTGGGAGACTGAATCAATTATTAAAAATCTCTCAATAATGAAAATCCCAGGGCCAGATGGCTACACTGGAGAATTCTACCAAACATTTAAGAAATTACTAATGCCAGTCCTTTTCAAACTTTTTCAGAAAGGTAAACAGAAGGACAATAATACTTCAAACTCATTTTATGAGGCCAGCATTATCCTAATACCAAAGCCAGACAAAGACACCACAAGAAAAGAAAACCTCAGGCCAACAGCCCTGATGAATATAGATGCAAAAGTCCTCAACAAAATACTAGCAAATCAAATTTAATAGCACATTAAAAGAATCACATGCCATGACCAAGTGGGATGTGTCCCTGGGATGCAAGGATGGTTCAACACACAAGAGCGAATCAATGTGATACACCATAACAGAGTGAAATATAAAGATCACATGATCATCAACAGATACAGAAAAGACATTTGACAAAATTCAACACTGAATCATGACAAAAATAATTTAAAAACTAGGATTAAAAGAAAAATAACATAATAAAGGCGATATGAAATATCTCACAGTTGACATCATACTAAAGGTAAACAACAGCAAGCTCTTCCTTTAAGATGTGGACCAGGCAAAGATGCCCACTCTGACCACTTCTATTCAATATAGTACTGGAAGTGGGAGCAACTGGGTAAGAAAAAGAGATAAAAGGATCCAAATCAGAAAGGAAGAAGTAAGATTATCTCAGCTCACAGATGACGTGATTTTACAGTATAATAGAAAACTCTAAGGATTCCACAAAAGAACTATTAGAATTAATAAATGAATTCGGCAAACTTGTTGGACACAAAAGCAACGTATAAAAATCAGTTGCGTGCTCGCTTCGGCAGCACATATACTAAAAAAAAAACAACAAAAAAAAACAGTTGCTTTTTTATCCACTTATAATGAACAATACAAAAGGGAAATTAAGAAAACAATTGGATTTATAATAGCATATAATGAAAGCCTAAATACTTAGGAATAAACTTAACCAAGGAGGCAAAAAACTTCTACATTGAAAACTACAAAGACTGGTGAAATAAATTAGACAGAACAAAAGGTAAGATAGTCTGTATGCATGGATTAGAAGACAATACTGTTAAAATGTCCACACTACCCAAAGCAATCTACAGCGTCAATAATCCCTATCAAACTCCCAAAGGCTTTTTTTTTTTTTTGGCAGAAATATTAGAAAAAACAATCCCAGAATTCATAAGGAATCCCAGAGGATGCCAAATAGTTAAAACAATTTTGAGAAAGAAGAACAAAACTGGAGGCCTCATATTTCCTGACTTCACAACATATTAGAGATTACAAAAGTGTTGTACTGGCATAAAGACAGATATACAGACCAAATGAACAAAACAGAAAGCCCAGAAATAAACCCATGCATACACAGTCAAATGATCTTCAACATGGGAGTCAGCCAAGACTACACAGTGGAGAAAGCACAGTCTCTTTAACAAACGGTATTTCTGAAAACCAGACATCCACATACCAGCAATATGATCGGATCTTTATATTATACCATAGACAAAAATCAACTCAAAATGGATTACAGATTTTAAATGTTAAGACCTAAAATTATAAAACTAGAAGAAAACAAAGGGGAAAGCTTCATAACACTGCTCTCGGCAATGATGTTTTAGCTATGAAACCAAAAGCATAGGTAATGAAAGCAAAAATAGATAACATTAAATTAAAAAGCTTCTGCACAGCAAAGGAAACAATCAACAGAATAAAAAGGCAACCAACAGAATGGGAGGAAATATCTGCAAATCATATTTTTAGTAAGAGGTTAATATCCAAAATATATAAAGCACTCTAACTCAACAGCAAGAAACCCCAAACAATCAGATTAATAAACTGACATTTCTCTTAAAGAATACACACTACAGCCAACAAGTATATGAAAAGATGTTCAATGTCACTAATTACCAGGGAAATGCAAATTAAAACTACAATGAGGTATCACCTCATACCTGTAAGGATGATTATCATCAGAACAAATAACAAGTGCTGGCGAGGGTGTGGAGAAAAGTGGAACGTGTGTGCCCTGTTGGTGGGAATTTAAAATGTGGTGGCTGCTGTGGAAAACAACGTGGAGGTCCCTCAAAAATGAAAAATCCCACATTTTTAATATTAAAAGTATCACCACCATGTGATACAATAATCTCACTTCCAGGTATTCATCCAAACGAACTGAAAACAGGGTCTTAAAGAGATATTTGCACTCTCATGGTCACTGCAGCATTATTCAAACTAGCGAAGAAGTAGAGAAGGCGATGGCACCCCACTCCAGTCCTCTTGCCTTGAAAATCCCATGGACGGAGGAGCCTGGTAGGCTGCAGTCCATGGGGTCGCGAAGAGTCGGACACGACTGAGCGACTTCATTTTCACTTTTCACTTTTCATGCATTGGAGAAGGAAATGGCAACCCACTCCAGTGTTCTTGCCTGGAGAATCCCAGGGACGGGGGAGCCTGGTGGGAGGCCGTCCATGGGATTGCACAGAGTCGGACATGACTGAAGCAACTTAGCAGCAGCAGCAGAAGCAACTAAAACGTCCATCAGTGGATGAATGGATAAAGAAACTGCAGTGTGTGTGCATGTGTGTAATGGAATACTGCTGCTGCTATTGCTAAGTCACTTCAGTTGTGTCCGACTCTGTGTGATCCCACAGACGGCAGCCATTGGAGTGGGGTGCCATTGCCTTCTCTGGATACTACTCAGTGTTAAAAAAAGAAGAAAATACTGTCATATGCTATACATGACTGTTCCTTGAGATCATCAGGCAAGATGAAAAAGTTCCAGAGACGTGATGTACAACAACGTTCATATGGTTAATAGTACTGAACTGTATACTTTAAAATTCATTAAAGAGTAGATTTCATGGCATGTGTTTTTTCTTCTAACCACATTAAAAAAAAACAAAACAGTGGGCTTGGGAGGAAGCCACAGCTCCCACTGCTGGAAGGAACACCTCCTGTACTGTGTGAGCGCTTCACATGCTCACCTGACACAACCTTCCCCTCACATAGGTATCACCACCCTCATCTGAATGGCCTAGAAGCCAGGCACCTAGGCTTGGCCCAAGGATGCACAGGTAGGTACCAAGTAGAAGCGTAATTTACACTCAGCTTGTTAGACTGCAAAGCCTACCCCTTTCTGCTCACTGTCATTATGACCAGCATACCATGGGCTCTCTCTCTCGTTCCCTCGGGCCTGTGAGTGACCCACGTGCAGTGGTGGGGCCTGTCCACTCCTGGCTCATCACCACCACAGCCTAACAGTGCAAGTGTCTTCTAGGTAATGGATGCATTTGCTTCTTCTTGTGGACAAGAGACACAATACATTGATAAAATTCCACTAAAAACTGCTATTATTGGGACAGAAGCATTACTAGTCAAAGGAGCAAACCAGTTCACTGGGAATGTGCTTCTTCTATGTTGGTTCTACAATTAAAATGTAATTGTATCTACATTTGATCTCTATCCAGTCACACTAGATAGTGGTTCACACCTGAGAAAAGGGAGGAAAGTGAAAGTCTCTCAGTCATGTCCGACTCTTTGAAACCCCATGGACTATACAGTCCATGGAATTCTCCAGGCCAGAAAACTGGAGTGGGTAGCCTTTCCCTTTTCCAGGGGATCTTCCCAACCCTTTTTATATTCATGCGGTTCTCAAGGCAAGAATACTGAAGTGGTTTGCCATTCCCTTCTTCAGTGGACCACATTTTGTCAGAACTCTCCACCATGATGGAGAAGGAAATGGCAACCCACTCCAATATTCTTGCCTGGAGAATCCCAGGGACAGAGGAGCCTGGTGGGCTCCCGTCTGTGGGGGTTGCACAGAGTCAGACATGACTGACGTGACTAGCAGCAGCAGCAGCTCCG
>NW_011494615.1:3751847-3752213 GCF_000754665.1 Bison bison bison
CAGATCTAGTCCCTTAAATCTATTTCTCACTTCCACTGTATAATCACTAGGGATTTGATTTAGGTCATATCTGAATGGTCTAGTGGTTTTCCCTCAATTCAGTTCAGTTCAGTTCAGTCGCTCAGTTGTGTCCGACTCTTTGCGACCCTATGAACCGCAGCATGCCAGGCCTCCCCGTCCTCTCTTCTTTTCACAGCTATTTGTAAGGCCTCCTCAGACGGCCATTTTGCTTTTTTGCATTTCTTTTTCTTGAGGATGGTCTTGATCCCTGTCTCCTGTACAATGTCATGAATCTCCAACCATAGTTCATCAGGCACTCTGTCTATCAGATCTAGTCCCTTAAATCTATTTCTCACTTCCACTGTA
>NW_011494615.1:3752534-3814222 GCF_000754665.1 Bison bison bison
CTTTAGCATCATTCTTTCCAAAGAAATCCCAGGGCTGATCTCCTTCAGAATGGACTGGTTGGATCTCCTTGCAGTCCAAGGGACTCTCAAGAGTCTTCTCCAACACCACAGCTCAAAAGCATCAATTCTTCGGCGCTCAGCCTTCTTCACAGTCCAACTCTCACATCCATACATGACCACAGGAAAAACCATAGCCTTGACTAGACGGACCTTTGTTGGCAAAGTAATGTCTCTGCTTTTGAATATGCTATCTATATTTCTTCAATTTAAGTCTGAATTTGGCAATAAGGAGTTCATGATCTGAGCTACAGTCCACTCCTGGTCTTGTTTTTGCTGACTCTATAGAGCTTCTCCATCTTTGGCTGCAAAGAATATAATCAATCTGATTTTGGTGTTGACCATCTGGTGATGTCCATGTGTAGAGTCTTCTCTTATGTTGCTGGAAGAGGGTGCTTGCTATGATCAGTGCGTTCTCTTGGCAGAACTCTATTAGCCTTTGCCCTGCTTCATTCTGTACTCCAAGGCCAAATTTGCCTGTTACTCCAGATGTTTCTTGACTTTCTACTTTTGCATTCCAGTCCCCTATAATGAAAAGGACATCTTTTTTTGGGTGTTAGTTCTAAAATGTCTTGGAGGTCTTCATAGAACCATTCAACTTCAGCTTCTTCAGCATTACTGGTTGGGGCATAGACTTGGATTACTGTGATATTGAATGGTTTGCCTTGGAAACGAACAGAGATCATTCTGTCATTTTTGAGATTGCATCCAAGTACTGCATTTCGGACTCTTTTGTTGACCATGATGGCTACTCCATTTCTTCTAAGGGATTCCTGCCCACAGTAGTAGATATAATGGTCATGTGAGTTAAATTCACCCATTCCAGTCCATTTTAGTCCATTGATTCCTAGAATGTCGATGTTCACTCTTGCCATCTCCTGTTTGACCACTTCCAATTTGCCTTGATTCATGGACCTAATGTTCCAGGTTCCTATGCAATATTGCTCTTTACAGCATCGGACTTTGCTTGCATCACCAGTCACATCCACAACTGGGTGTTGCTTCTGCTTTGTCTCTGTATCTTCATTCTTTCTGGAGTTATTTCTCCACTGAGCTCCAGTGGCATATTGGGCACCTACCGACCTGGGGAGTTCCTCTTTCAGTGTCCTATCTTCTTGCCTGTTCATACTGTTCATGGGGTTCTCAAGGCAGGAATACTGAAGTGGTTTGCCATTCCCTTTTCTGGTGGACCACATTTTGTCAGAACTCTCCACCATGAACCTTCCATCTTGGATGGCCCTACATGGCATGGCTCATAGTTTTATTGAGTTTGGCCTCATTTGACCTAAGGCCAAACTGTGGTGGAGGTAACGAAGATAATGGCAACCACCTTCAAAAGGTCCCATGCATGCACTGCTGCACTCGGTGCTGCTGACCCTGCAGCAGGCCCCTGCCGACCCATGCCTCTGCTGGAGACTCCTGGACACTCACGGGCAAGTCTGGGTCAGTTTCTTGTGGGGTCACTGCTCCTTTCTCCTGGGTCTTGGTGTGCACAAGGTTTTGTTTGTGCCCTCCAAGAGTCTGTTTCCCCAGTCCTGTTTAAGTTCTGGTGGTTCTATGGTGGGGTTAATAGTGACCTCCTCCAAGAGGGCCTATGCCATACCCAGGTCTGCTGCACCCAGAGCCCCTGCGGCAGGCCACTGCTGACCCAAACCTTCACAGGAGATGCTCAGACCTGGTTCTGGCTCAGTCTCTGTGGGTTGGGTGTGTGTTTTGTGCCCTTCCCAGGTCTGAGCAGCTCAGGCGACCAGGTGCTTAGCGAGTGCGCTGTCCCAGGTGGACCATGTGTCTTAATCACCTCCCCGTCCTGGCCGCTCGGTTTTCTGGCTGTGTACCATCTGAGGTGTGCCGTATGTCTCCTCTGGAGAGATGATCTCAGGAAGATGGGGTTAGCAGCTGGAAGCCTGCCCACAGTTTGGTGGAAGATGCTGCCTCTGAGGCTGAGATTGCAGCAGCCTCTTGCCTTCAAGTCTGCCTCTTTACCTCTGGGCAGGGAGGGGCCAGTTCCAACAGCAGGCTGGCTCTCCTTTGGTATTCACTCAATCCTTTGTTCTGTGAGAGTGCCAGGCTGCGCATTAGGCTGTTAGGTTAGAGCCTTTCACGGGAAAGTTCTGTTTTCCGCAGTTGCAGTTAGGCATGTCTTCTGTGGGTTTTTTTCCTCTCCCGGTTAGATTCCAAAACTCCCTGAAGACCCACCTGTGAGAGGGTTTCCTACTGTGTGGAAACTTCTCCTTCACGACTCCCTCCCCTGGACAGGTCTCCGTCCCTAACTCTTTTGTCTCTCTTTTTGTCTTTTATACTTTGTCCTACTTCCTTTCAAAGAGAGTGGGCTGCCTTTCTGGGTGCCTGATGTCCTCCACCAGTGTTCAGAAATTGTTTTGCGAAGCGGCTCAGCATTCAAATGACCTGTTGATGAATTTGTGGGGGATAAAGTGGTCTCCCCATCCTATTCCTCTGCCATCTTAGATAAGGTAATGGAATTCCAGTTGAGCTATTTCAAATACTAAAAGATGATGCTGTGAAATTGCTGCACTCAATATGCCAGCAAATTTGGAAAACTCAGCAGTGGCCACAGGACTGGAAATGGTCAGTCTTCATTCCAATTCTAAAGAAAGGCAATGCCAAAGAATGTTCAAACTACTGTACAACTGCACTCATCTCACACACTAGCAAAAGTGAAAAGTGAAAGTGAAGTCGCTCAGTCGTGCCCTGACTCTTTGCGACCCCATGGACAGTAGCCTGCACCAAGCTCCTCTGTCAATGGGATTTTCCAGGCAAGAGTACTGGAGTGGGTTGCCACTTCCTTCTCCAGGGAATCTTCCTGCCCCAGGGATTGAACCCAGGTCTCCCGCACTGTTGACAGACACTTTACTATCTAAGCCACCAGGGAAGTCACACACTAGCAAAGTAATGCTCAAAATTCTCCAAGCCAGGCTTCAACAGTACGTGAACCACAAACTACCAGATGTTCAAGTTGGATTTAGAAAAGGCAGAGGAAACAGAAATCAAATTGCCAACATCTGCTAGTTCATCAAAAAAGCAAGAGGGTTCCAGAAAAACATCTACTTTTGCTTTATTGACTATGCCAAAGCCTTTGACTGTGTGGATCACAACAAACTGTGGGAAATTCTGAAAGAGACGGGAATGCCAGACCACCTGACCTGCCTCCTGAGAAATGTGTATGCAGGTTAAGAAGCAACAGTTAGAACCAGACATGGAACAACAGATTGGTTCCAAACTGGCAAAGGAGTACATCAAGGCTGTATCTTGTCACCCTGCTTATTTGACTTATATGCAGAGTACATCATGCAAAATGTCAGGCTGGATGACGTACAAGCTGGAATCAAGATTGCTGAGAGAAATATCAATAACCTCAGATACAAAGATGATACCACTCTTATGGCAGAAAGTGAAGAAGAACTAAAGAGCCTCTTGATGAAAGTGAAAGAGGAGAGTGAAAAATTTGGCTTAAAGCTCAACATTCAGAAAACTAACATCATGGCATCCAGTACCATCACTTCATGGCAAAGAGATGCGGAAACAATGGAAACAGTGGCAGACTTTATTTTTGGGGGGCCCAAAATCACTACAGATGATAACTGCAGCCATAAAATTAAAAGATGCTTGCTCCTTGGAAGAAAAGCTAAGACCAACCTAGACAGTATATTAAAAAGCAGAGACATTACTTTACCAACAAAGGTCTGTCTAGTCAAAGCTATGGTTTTTCCAATAGTCATGTATGGATGTGAGAGTTGGACTATAAAGAAAGCTGAGCGCTGAAGAATTGATGCTTTTGAACTGTGGTATTGGAGAAGACTCTTGAGAGTCCCTTGGACTGCAAGGAGATCCAATCAGTCAGTCCTAAAGGAAATCAGTCCTGAATATTCATTGGAAAGACTGATGCTGAAGCTGAAACTCCAATTCTTTGGCATGATGCAAAGAACTGACTCGTTGTAAAAGATCCTGATGCTGGGAAAGATTGAAGGTGGGAGGAGAAGGGGACAACAGAGGATGAGATGGTTATATGGCATCACCAACACAATGGACAGGAGTTTGAGTAGGCTCCGGGTTTGGGGGATGGACAGGAGGCCTGGCGTGCTGCAGTCCATGGGCTTGCAAAGAGTCGGACATGACTGAGTGAATAAACTGAACTGACTTTCCAACCCAGGGATCAAACCTAGGTCTCCTGCATTGTAGGAGGATTCTTCACCAGCTGAGCCACAAGGAAAGCCCAAGGATACTAGAGTGGGTAGCCTATCCCTTCTCCAGCAGATCTTCCTGACCCAGGAATTGAACCAGGGTCTCCTACATTGCAGGCAGATTCTTTACCAACTGACCTATCAGGGAAGCCCAAGAAAAGGGATAATCACCTCAAATAATGCCTCAGGAGTCCTCAATTACCCTCCTACAGCACAGACATTTCCGAGGCCAAAAAATTAGACAATAAAGCTCAAGTCCGCCAGTCAGTCAGTTTTCAATCCTGACCTCAGTTTTGCTAATGATCAACTCTGTACATATGTCATTTGTTGCCAGAGTCTCTGTTTGCTGTGAGGCAAGACTGGGATGTCTGGTTATTCTGACAAGAGGGTTTCCCTTGATCAGAGGTCCCTCGCACACTTGCACGTCAGGCCCGTGCATCTGACGACAGGAACTGACACTTCTAAGTTGGTCCCACTGACATACCTGGGCCTTCACCTGCCCAGGGACATCACTGAGGGATCTCCTGTGATGATCTGGTTTTTGGAGCTGGAGGGCTCTCCAAAGACACTGAAGTGGGTAGTTCCTAAGTGAGGGTCAGGATGTAAGTTATGGGTCGGTGTCTCAGGGAATCCAGGCAGTGACACGGCTGCATGGACTCACACGGAGACGCCAGTTCTGTAGCTGCTGAGAAGATGCAGGCCCATGTGGTGGTGACAGTCAGTGGCTGTTTCTTATTTACAGTGTCGAAGGGCATCTATCTATGTCTCTATTAACAAATGAGAACAAAAATTAATTCCTTAATAGCTTCAATGAGGGTCTCTTCCTAGCTCCTGCTGCTCTGCTCACTTTGGCTTTTCTAAGCTTTATCTCTACTTATTTGTGTGGTACATTTTAACTTCCTTTTTGCCAGCCAGCCTGACATCACCTTTCTGACTTCCTGTGGCCTCACCAACCTCTCCCCAGCCATTGCTGGTCATCCTTCTGGGGTCACGTAGGACTGTCAGCCGCCTAAGGCAGTGAATCTGCCCAGCACACGTCTATTGAGCGCTTGCTATGCGTCAGGTAGTGTTCCCGGAAGAGAGCAGCGAACAAAGCTTACAAAAATCCCTGCCCTCCCTGAACTTACATTCCAGGGGAAGAGACAGACCATAAATCAATAAACGTGTAAAACACAAAGTAAGCTGGTGATAAGTACTGTAGATCAAAGTAAAGGAAGAAAGAGGTTAAATAGTGGTGTGTGTGTGTGTGTGTGTGTGTTTTATTTTAAATAGGATATTTGGGGAAGACTATACTGATTAAGTGACTATGAGCAAAGGCCTGAAGGAGGTGAGGGTGAGCCTTCTGGGCTCAGAGCACAGCAGGTGCAAATGGCCTGACAGCAAGGGGGTCAGTGTGGCTGAAACAGAGTTGAGGAGACAGTGATAGGGGAGAAGGTCAATGATGAAGGACTAGGTCAGGGGGCCTGAAAGCCACTGGAAGGACTTGGCTTTTCCTCTGATTGAGACGTGAAAGTTGTTGGAGCAGCACTATAAAAATGGCAGGCTTATGACAGGACCTGAATAAGGCTATTTAGGGCCAAAGTGAGGTCCTGTGAAGTCAGTAGCTCCGCGGAACACTCCTGCCTTGACGAACTGCCACTCCTCCAAGGAAAGAGCTGAGTATCTCCTCCAGTCTCCTGCTACCCTCCATTGGCCTCCATGCAGACCTCAGCCAGCATTCCTCTTGGACTGCGGCCCCACCTTGACTTGCGTGTTAACACCTGGCCTGTGCCCAGGACCAGATACATACTTTGCAAGAGCTGGTGTAAAATGCAAATGCAGGGCCCCTTGTTCAAAAAAGTAAGAATTTCAAGACAGTAACAGCAGAGCATTTAACCAAGTGTGGGTCCTTTCTGGGACACAGGCTGTGTGCCTGTGAAGCTGGCCCTGCTTATTCCTATTCGACCCAAGAGGGCAAATGAAGGCAAAGAGGGCAAATGAAGGCAAAAGAAGGCAAAGCCCCAGCCAGAGGTGTATGGGGACAGCAGCCTTTGCTATATTCTAGAGAGAGCTCCACAAGTCTGAGAGGAGGAGAAAGACAATCCCAGGAGCCACTGTGGGGAGGGCAGCCTCCTCCAGGGTAAGGAAAGCTTCCAGGAGGCGACACTACGAGCCAAGGCTGAACAGAGATGTTTCCTGAGTGCCTCCTTTGCTCTTTGAGGCAAAGAAACCATGCCAGATGATGCTGGCAAATATGCTCGGTGATTGGCCAAGGCTTCCTCTGGGCCAGGCAGTCTACCTGGGGAGGTGGGTCTGCAGCTGAGTCCAGAAGGACAGACAGAAGGCAGGGGTAGGGATGTTTATATGGGGGAAATGGAAAGTTACAAAGGCAAGCAAGCAGCCAGTGTGCTTGAGGGGCAGTGAGGAGGCCAGTGTAGCTGGTGGCTGAGGAGGTACCATGAGGTGGGACCACAGCCGGGAGGGCTTTACCCTGAAGGCAGTGGAGGCGGGGATTAAGAGAATGTTCTGAAGAAGGAGAAGGACAGAATGAGAGCTGGGCTCTTAGAAGGCTTGGCTGGCAGTCTGTGAGGGACAGACAGCGGGGTCTGAGCCTCACGTAAGTGGGAATCCTGCCAGCCAGGGCAGGGGGGTGGGCGCCTATCCACATGAGCGGGACAGAGCGTTCCTAGCATGGACAGTGGGTCTGCACAGATGGACAGACACGAGAGAGGGTTCGGATGCTCATTTCCAAGCAAGCAACAACAAATAAGAGCACAGCACATCCCTGAGACTGAGTTCTCTGGCCGGATGCCCAAACCACGTGCATCCCGCAGAAGTCCTAATTTTAGAAACCAGACTGGAACTTGTCTGACCAAAATAAACCTGGCCCCAAATATTTACTTTTGTCGTTATTTTGCAATTGTGGAGGCAGGAGGATCAGTGAGAGCCTTGGGACATTTGACACGTTGCCCACCAGGATAGCCTTGTTGGAAAAGCTGGCAGTCATAGTCCTGGGGGTCTCCAAGGACAAGGAAAAGTTGCTGGCATTGGGTCCTTCCTCTCTGTTTTTCAGCCTCTCAAATGTCAACTCTGGACTTCATAACCCTTTTGAATTCCTTTTTCACATGGATAAACAAGCTTTCCAATCCTGGGACAGCAACCAAAAGGGGCAAGAGAGCAACTAGCAATATTTATTTCCATCATATAAACAGGACACACAGAGCTCCTTCTCTCTCTTTAGGCCACAGCATGGAAACAGCTTTCATTTGAATCCAAATGAACTTGGAAAATTCTTACCTCAAGGATTTTAAGGCAAAGAAAATCTCACCCTGGACTATATGGCAAGAGGCATGTTCTCGTCCCTGGTTTTTAAACACAGAAACTCTTCCCTTTTAACAAGAGTGAACTACGAGATTTTATCCATACAACATTTCTCACAGATACGGACAGATGTTTTCATGTTAATTTTGAAAATTCTATCAAATCACGTGTTTATGTTGTTTCTTTCCTATGATCGTACTTTTCTGACAGCCTGAGTGACTGATTTAATATTGTCTGGGTTTTGAATTGGTTTGCAAGTGTGTTGCTTCATTTTTAAAAAACTGAGAAAATCAAGGAATACTTAGAAGACTTGTTAGTATCAACTAGCTACCAGTTTAATAATTCAGATGGAAATATGCACATTCTAATCACTGCTGACAGCCTAGAGTTTTCAACTGTACAATCTGAATTCCCATAAAAGCATGACTCTGTAAGAAGTGTTTTTGGTTATTTTTTCCTTAACCAGGAATTTTCTAGGGTATGAAACTTTACAAATGGAAAAATAGTAACAAATGATCCCAAGTAACCTTTCTAGATAAAAAAGCATAAACCACATATTTCTAAATAAACACCACATTTTTGGGACTGCACACGGAATAAGAAGTACCATGTGATTCTTCCTACACAGAGTTCCACTCTGCCAAGATGGGATATTTTAAGAATCCACTTGAACTATCAGTTAGGCTGGCAGCCTCCCCTGGAATCTTCACCTCATCTTTAAGGTTCCCCCACAAAAGAGCTCAGGGCTCCTTCCTCCAAGGGCCCACTTCTATGTCACTTCAAGAACACCAGAGAGGTGGACGCCAAGCTCAGCTTTCCTCCTGCATCCCCCACAGTCAGTCAGCCACCAGGCAAGGGCTCTCTCCCCATCAGTAGAGTCATCACCCTGGCCCACACCATCACCCCTCTCCCTGGGACGTCACCCTGGACCATGCCATCAGCCCTCTCCCTGGGATCTCTGCAAAGTCTGATGATGACAGGTCTCTCCCCACCCACTCTTCAGAGTCATCTTTTCTCCAGGGCAGCCCCTCGGCAGCCTGAGTGGCTCGTGCTGGGTTGCTGCAATGTGAGATGAGACAAGGTGACACAGGGAAGCAAGGATGCCTGGTGAACTCACACTTCACTGTCCATGGGGGTCACACTGCCCTGCCTTGTCAAACACCCACACACTAGAACAGTGCTGCCAGGCCAGTGGGCTCTGAGCCTGGGCTGGGCTCCAGCCTTGAAGATGGCCCTGATGCAGAAACACACACACAGGCTTCAGTGCTTCAGGCCAGGAGGTGGCAAGGCCCCAGCTACTGAGCTGGTCCTGTTCACAAGACTCACTTGCCAATTACTTGTCTGGAACCTGGCAGACCATTTCCCATAAATACTAGGTAATAAGGAGATAAGCTGCCCACGCTAGTCCAGAAGGACTGATTTAACCCATAACTCAACATGGCCACATTTGCAAGGAAAAACAGGAGCGATGTATTTAGGAGAGATTTATCTGACACTGAATGTAAGGAAGCCTGTTAGCTCCTTTAATAAAATAATACCCCAATCCTCCCAGGCTGGGCGGAGGAGGGAGAACCTCCCCACGAGCTAATGCTCATCCTGAGATCCACTTTCACTTTGGGGATCCGGCTGGCCACCGCTGCCCCTGCTTCAGGAGCCTCAAGATACTGCTTTCCGCACCACATGGCCCAGCCTGGGGACAGACCCAGGCCTTCATGCTGCCAGCACCGCAAGCCCTCAGTCTGAGGACAACGTTCAAGAGCCAAACTCAGTAACTTCCAGAGGCTGCTAGAGATGGCCGCCCTCAGGCTCCTCCCCGCGGGCCCCCGGCTGCCTCTGCTCCCCCAGGCAGAGGCCTGCCTTCTCCACCACCTGGGAAAAGTTCTCAAGCACATCTAAATTCTCTAGAGGAAAGGCCTGAGACAAGGGCACGGAGGAAAGACATAGGATGTCCTGGAATGACCAGAGGTTGTAATGACCATTCTCGTAGAGGGGTATATCCCCTTACCATCGTGAGACTGCACAGGCCTCAGAAAGTCATAAGTCTACATCAGCATGAAATCTACAAACACTCCATGTGCGTGCAGGGGTGTGTGTGTGTGTGTGTGTGTGTGTGTGTGTGTGTGTAAGTGGTGGTGCTTGGGAGTGCCTTCTCATACCAGCTATGTACCAGGTATTGATTAGACACTGAGAGATTAAAAATAGCTAAATAAGAGAATGTTTCTGTCCTTGAGAAACTCCTAAACCAGTGGGAGGAGAAAGGCACACATCCAATGCCTGTCACAGTATCTCTGACCTGGAGGGTACTGAGAAGGACACAGGTCAAACATGCCTGCAGAGCAGACTCTGGTCCCTCATATCCTCTGCCTTGACTGTGGAGAAGACAGTGCGAAAGGGTCCCCTGGTGTGACGGTCAGCCTGGCACAGACAGGGTGCCACCCTGGGCACGGGAGTGATGGAAAGAATCCTGGACTGCAGCCAGTCTCCAGAGCCTCTGTCTCAGGCAAGGCATTTAGCCGATCAGAAGTTAAACCCTGTATCTGAAAAAAAAAAAAAAAAAATGTGGTCCTGTGCTGGCCACGTCCAGAAGATGCTGTGAGAAAAAATGACACAACAGGTAACAAAGTCCTGGGACAAGTGTATGAGGCACAGGCAGGGAGGATGGTCCTTGGCCCCTCCACTTTCTCACCCCTCTCTTTGTCTGGGTGGGAGGGCTCTGGCTCCTTGGCTCAAAGAGGCCCAATGGGCACTGATCAAAAGCCATGGGTGGCTTTTTTTTTTTTGAAGGCCCACGGGGGTCAGGAGGGCTGGGAGTGGAGAGAGATCAGAAGACCCTGAATGACTAGGTCCTCTTCAACCCAAGCGAGCACTCAAGCCCAAACATCTGCTCCATTCCACACAGCAAGTGCAACGCACCCTCAGTAAATCCCCTGGGGTTACCGAAAGTCCTGCAGTCCTGGGGTCGAAAAGTATGTGGGATCTTAAACCAGATGCTGTTTTTCCCCCACGAAAGGTCACTGTTTGGAAAATGTCACTACTGAGGACTTTTCCAAACCGAGATGGCCACCAGGGCCTGGCCCTTCACCACCCAGAAGAACTGGGGCCACCCAGCTGGGGACCAGAAGAGCTGGGGCCACCCACCCCTCCTGCCAGGGCTGCTCCGGCCCCCTCCTCTGATGTTACCCTGCAGGGCAGATGCTCCACAGCCTGGGAAACACAGCAGCTCTGAGAGGGAGCAGGGCTATGGAACAAGGCAAGCTGCCAATTAAAAGGAGAAGCAGCTTCTCCCTCCTTAAGCAGCTCCAGCACCAGATGAGTTGTTTCTGGAGACAGCTGCCCCCGTGGTCCTCAGCCTCGCCAAGACCTGTGCATTCCATTGGCTGGAAGGAAGGTGGAGGGAGTTCAATTCTGGCAGCTAGGCCAGTCCTGCCCCCAACACAGGATACTGTGGTACTTCTTCAAAGAGCTCAAGCACAGATCATGAATTCCAGAAATTGTTCCTCACTCTTTAGCTAAATCCCTCTGCCCTATGGAGGGCTGAATAATGCTCCTCCCCAAAGGGAGCCACATACCCATCCCTGGACCCATGAACGTTACCATCCATGGCAAAGGGAACATGTCAATTTGATTAAGTTAGGGTCTGGAGTGGGAAGAGCCTAGATTATCCAGATGGGCCTTGCATGTAATCCAATCCCAGGGCTGTTGGAGGATGCAAGAAGGCCAAGTAGGAAGTAGGAGGTGTGAGATGAAAGTGAGAGGTTATGAGGAAGGAGTCACAAGACAAAGAACGCAGGCGCCTCTAGAAGCCAGAAAAGGTAAGGAAGCCAATTCTCCCCCAGAGCCTCCAGAAGGAACCCACCCTGCCAAGACCTTGACTTTACCCCTGGTGAAACTGATTTCTGACCTCCAGAAACTGTAGGAGAACACATGTGTGTGTTCAAGCCACAATTTTGTGGTTATTTGTTACAGCAGCCCCAGGAAACCAATACAGCCCCCAACAGAGACGGTGGCACCCTCAGGGCTTCCATGACTCTCCATCTTCTTAACTTAGCTCCCTGGCCCCTTGATCACTCCACCAGCCTCCCTCTCCAACCATACTGTGGGCATCTCCCTTGGCTTCCTCACCGAGCAGAAGGCACTGCAAACCCAGCTTCCTTCTCGCTCTCCTCTGGGGCCCAGACAGACACAGCTCCAGGAACCCAGGAGGGGACCTGGGGCAGATGGTGATGGAGACCCCATCGTCGTGAGGTCCTTTGGCCCCCCTCCTATTCCGTCCTTGCTGACCCCTCCCTAGCTGCAGGCTCCTCCTTCCTAGTTACTAACTCACTCTCCAGCTCCTGAAACTGCAGCCACCCAGCAATTCCTCAACTTCTCCAGGACCTGGTTTTGAATTAGAAAAATACCTATTGTCATTAAATAACCCCTCCTGGAAGAGGTCCTCAACATCTGTCCCATCTATTTCCTATTCCAGTCTCTACCTCACACTTCACTTTTTAAAATAAAGATGGAGGTGAAAATATATTCAGAGAATCTGCCCTGTCATGCTGTGTTAATTATCAACATGAGGCAAAATTCCAATGCTGTTTTCCCAGAAAAGGGAAAAGCTTTAAATTCTATACTGAGGGTACTGTTTGGCATGTCCTAAGGTGAGCAGTCTTATCTTGGAGCAGCCGAGGTTCAAGGATCCTCTGCTCTCAAGATCCGTTAGCATGTACTTTCCCAAGAGTCCAGGAGTCCATGGTGAAGTGACTTATAGAAAGAAGCGTAGTTTTCAAACTTTCAAATATCAATAGATATTCAGTGAAAAATCGTAACTTTTACAAGGACCCCTAATCTAAAACACTAAAAGCTGAGAGGACCTGCTCTAGGGGGAGGAAGGGAGGAGGAGAGGGGGGAGGAGGGGGAGAAGGAGGGGGAGGAGGAGGGGAGGGGGGAGAAGGAGGGGGAGGGATAGGGTCAACGTGGGAGAGAGAAAGAAAAAAGGGGGATGAAGAGGGAGGGAAGCAGGAAAAACTGTATCTGATCCACTCAACCCAAGAGGAGTTTTAGGGCCACCTGAAAAATCACTAATGTTACAATCTACTGTTTATATTACATATACTCCTTTTAATAATAAACATTTCCACTGACACAAATCCTACTATAATAAAAGATGCTCTACTATTGTTCTATTCTCGTCATTCTTTAGGGCTCATTCCCCTTTGAGTTGGGAGCTCCTTGGGGGAAGGAAACAGTGTTTTCTTTATGATTCTAACCAGCTAAGTCTCTTGGGTGAATGAATTGAACTGTTTCCAAGCTCCAGGCACTGTCCTTTATTTAAGATTCTATCAATGAGATGCAAAAAAAAAAAAAAAAACAAACCCAACGGGATCACAATGAAAGAATGCCTTTAGTGTCATTATAAGGCAATGCAAGCTTTGCTCTACCTAGACTGTGATCACATTAAATCAAGAGAATGTGTGACGGGGAACTATCAAGAGGATCGACTGATACGGAAACAGCATTTGACTAGAAGGGCAGGGAATGTAGAAATGTGAACCTGGATGACATTCCTACAGAAAGATGGACCATGTTCACATGCTGGAGGGCTCCAAGAAGTGCATCAAATGCCAGAAGGCTTGGAATGTTCCCCGTGTGTCCCTGAAGGTACTGAGCCAATCTGGAGCAGGGACAGGGAGCTGAGAGAAGAGCAAGCATGTGATGGGAGGAGGGGAGGGAGGACCACAAGGACCTGGGTGGCCCAATCAGACAGGGCCTTCCAAAGCCTGACAAGGCAAGCAGCAGGGCCAGGTTGGCAAGGACGGAAGGGACTCTAACAAACCAGACATGGAGGAATGTACTCCATACCTGGTGGACTTTTGGGTTCCTTAATACATGCACAGGGGAATGAAGTGACCTGCACAAAGTCAGTTTGTTAGAGGCGAGAGGCTCTCCCGAACCCCAGGGCCCTGAGGGTTGTTCTCTTATTCCACAAAGCAAGTGTGCATGTGATTGAGTCTGTGGAGCACAGGCCTCTCCTGGAGCTTCTGGTGTCTTCCCTGCCCCACCTCTGCTCCCATCTCCCCTCACCTGGGATGACTCCCAGGCCTTCCTCTAGCTCCTCCTCTTTCATACTAAAAAGGCCAGTTCCGAAAAACTTTATGAAATTCTTCCCTAAAAACTCCAACTCACACTCCTCTGTTCTAATTCCAACTGTGCCTGTGGGGCTCTTGGCTTATCCAGCTCTTTTCTGGAATTTCCACTGTCAAGCACAACAGCACTCAATGTTATACCTGGTTTGTTCACGTCGTATTCAACACCATATCCCCAGTGCCTCGACGCTCGTACTAATAAGGATGAACGAATGGAAGAATGAAGGTTTCATCACTTAACAGTTTGTCTCTGGCTGAGGACAGGAACTGCCTGATGCTTCCTGTAAGTGCCTTTCAAAGTTCTACATAAAACTCTGATGGCTGAGTTACAGGGTGTACCAAACAGAAACATTTAACAGTAAAACTGTATCTAGTACACTGTGGTCTGGCATTTGCTGTCAGGCCACATTTTCAACTGGATGACATCTACCTAATAAGGTCTAAATTTATTCAGCTATATTGGGATACAATTTAGGACAATTTATCAGCATATAATTTTCTAAATAATTACGATAAGAGTGTCTAACACTTTAGGGCAAAAGATGTGTCATAAATATTAAATAGGCTATACAAATACTTTCTTCTGTTTCACTTGATATAAAGCACAGTGGTAAATTCATTTTACACCTGGAAGACAAGTCACATTCTGCCAAGTCCTATCAGAAAAGCTACAACAGTCTAAGTGTGAAACTTCTCTGCCATTGGACTGCGAGCTCCTCGGGAAAGGGACTGAGCGCTTGTCCTGTCCCTCTCCAGTTTGTCTTTCCCTGTACTGTACGTCCCTACTCTTCACTCAATAGGACCAGGCGATAACTTGGTTAAGTGCATGCTGAACAAATGAAAGTGAAAGAGGAGAGTGCAAAAGTTGGCTTAAAGCTCAACATTCAGAAAACCAAGATCATGGCATCTGGTCCCATCACTTCATGGCAAATAGATGGGGAAACAGTGGACAGAGTGGCTGACTTTATTTTTCTGGGCTCCAAAATCACTGCAGATGGTGAATGCAGCCATGAAATTAAATGACACTTGCTCCTTGGAAGGAAAGTTATGACCAACCTAGACAGCATATTAAAAAGCAGAGACATTACTCTGCCAACAAAGGTCCATTTAGTCAAGGCTATTGTTTTTCCAGTGGTCATGTATGGATGTGAGAGTTGGACTATAAAGAAAGCTGAGCGCTGAAGAACTGACGATGCTTTTGAACTGAGGTGTTGGAGAAGACTCTTGAGAGTCCCTTGGACTGCAAGGTGATCCAACCACTCCATCCTAAAGGAGATCAGTCCTGGGTATTCGCTGGAGGGACTGATGTTGAAGCTGAAACTCCAATACTTTGGCCACCTGATGTGAAGAGCTGACTCATTTGAAAAGACCCTGATGCTGGGAAAGACTGAAGGCAGGAGGAGAAGGGGATGACAGGGGATGAGATGGTTGGATGGCATCACCGACTCAGCGGACATGGGTTTGGGTGGACTCTGGGAGTTGGTGATGGACAGGGAGACCTGGTGTGCTGCGGTTCATTGGGTCGCAAAGAGTTGGACACGACTGAGTGACTCAACTGAAGAAGTGAATGGACAAATAAATGTGTGTGCTGCCCAGTCAAGTAAGTGCCTGTCCTTTTCACACAAGGAAATGGGCATCGGCGCATGGTCACGTGGGAACCTCTCCATACCCAGGACCCTGGAAAGATGTGATGAAGCTGGAGACTCATGGCATCTCCAGTGGGACAGAAAGAAGCAGGATGCCCAGGTACATCCAGACTTCACCTGTGACTTGTGGTACCCAGAATGTTGATGCTTCCTCTCTGGGCCTCGGCTTCTCTGACTCTGACCTTGTTCAACGTCACCTGTTCCTCCGCCTTCCCATCGGAACAAACAAGATATTTATGGGAAAGTACTCTGTACACTATAAGGCATTGTATTAGTTTCCTTAGGGCTATCATATCAAAGTACAGCAACCTGGGTGGCTGATCACAACAGAAATGTACTGTCTCACAGTTTTGGAGTCTGAATTCAAGGTGGTGGCAGAGCCATGTGCCCTCTGAAACCTGCAGGCAGAATTCTTTGCTACTTCTGGGGGTTTGCTGGTAATCCTTGGCTCTTCTTGGTGTGTAGGTGAATCACTCAATCTCTGCCCCCAACCATCACACAGCCATTTTTTTCCTGTGCATCTCTGTCTCTGTGTTTCTTCTCCTCTTCTTATAAGGATACAAGTCACACTGTCTCAAAGGCCCACTCTACTCCAGTATGACTTCATCTTAACTAATTATATTTGCAGTGACCCTATTACCAAATAAGGGGTTCCCAGGTGGCTCAGAGGTAAAGAGTCTGACGGCCAAGCAGGAGATGTGGGTTCAACCACTGGGAAGATCCCCTGGAGGAGGAAATGGCAACCCACTCCAGTATTTTTGCCTGGGAAACACCATGGACAGAGGAGCCTGGCGGGCTACATCTATGCGGTCACAAAAGAGTTGGACACGATTGAGCGACTAAACAACAACTACATTTCCAAATAAGGTCACATTCTGAGAAACTTGGGGTTAGGACTGCAACATATTTTTTGGCGGGACACAATTTAATCCACAACAAACATCATGCGAATAAAAGCACCACATTTAACAGCCACTGAAATAATGTTAGACTAGGTAATTTGGACTAATGTGCCTGCTGAGAACAAGAAAAGCTGGAAAAACATTTTAAACATTCTGCCTGAAGTTACAGAGGATTAGCAAGCAGTGAAGAAGGGAGCCAAGATTTCAGAGAAGAGAGAAATTCTGAGAGGTGATCCCAGCACTGTGGGATGAGTTTCCTCTAAGAATGCTTGCCCCTTTTGGAAGCGTTAGTTAAGAGGCTGAAACGCTCAGTGTCTCTCTGGACACTTTGTGGAACCAGAGACAGTAAAATTGGAGTCTCATCCCCAAAGTGTTCCACCCTAAGAGGAAAGATGAATGCAGATGGGTCCTCGTGGGGACAGAGCCCTCTCAGTCCCTAGAACTGGGTCACAGTTACAACAGACCACAGCTGCCCCAGGGCCTGCCAGAGGAAAGAGAAACTCTCCCCACAGGACGAGGGCATCCTCCAGTTATTTCTGTAAGTTTCTGTCTTTGATGTCTGGCACTCAATCAAAACTAACCAGGTATATGAAAATATAAGGCAATATGAATGGATTCCAAGTTAAAAAACCCACCACACTATAGAAACAAATTCACAAGTGCTGGAAAAAAAAAAAAAGGTGTTATCAGAAGTGGAATTTTAAAAAATACTATGCTTAATCTGTTCAAAGAGTTGAAAGATAAAATTGAACAGTTTCTCTGAGAATTAGAAACAAAATAAAAAGAACACATTGAAATCCTGTAACTTAAAAATAACTAAATTTAAGAATTCAATAAGTGGGTCTAACAGCAGCTTAAACACAGCTTGAAGAGACAATTAGTGAATTAAATGATAGGGCCGAAGAAAATACCTAGTTTGAAACTCCAAGACAAAAGGATAGAAAAGAAAGATGAGAGGGTAAGAGATACATGGGGAAGCAACAAGAAGGACTGACAGATATGCAATTAGAGTCACAGGAGAGAAGAGAGAGGATTGGGCAGAAGAAATAACAGCCAAGAACTTTTAAAACTGAAGAAAGACAACAAGCACAGATATAAGATCTTAAACGAGCCCTGTACAAGATAAATAAAGAGAAAATTATATTTAGGCATATCATAGTACACTGCTGTGAAAAATCTTAAAAGCAGACAGAGAGAGAAAATGTTATAATCAAAGGAGAAGCCATGAGATGGAATTTTAATTTCTTAATGAAAATATCGAAATCCAAAAGACTCTGGAATATTGTCAAAGTACTAAAGGAAAATATCCACATGTTTAAAGAACAAATAACCAATCTTAAACAAACTCAACACAGAAATAATACAAGTCTTACACAAGTTATTTCAGAGAACAAAAATGATGGCATGTCCCGATTCACTTTATGAGACTCATTAAACCATGACATAAACATCTGGAAAAGACATTATAACAGAGCAAAACTTTGGGAATCCTTGTTGTGAGCATAGATATAAAAATCCTCAACAGAATATTAGCAAAATGAAGCTAGCAATGAATAAAAATGGTAACAGTACGTCACAAGCAAATGAGCTTAATAATGTAGGAATGCAACTCATCACATTAACAGAACAAAGGGGAAAATCCTATCAATAGATTAAGAAAAATAATTTGATGAAATCCAACATCTGTTTATGATAAAACTCCCTGCAAACTAGGACAAGATAGAGACTTCCTGAATCTGATAAGTGGTATTTATAAATAACTCTAGTGCTCATCATACTTGACGGTGAAATGCTGAAAGCTTCCTGCTGAGATCAAGGACAAGACAAAGAGGCTTGAATCACCACCTCTGTTCAACATCACACTGGAAAAAGAGAGGTAAAGAAATAGGGAAAACACCTTATTCACCGATGTTGTGATTGTGTGCAGAAATAATCCAAAAGAATCTTCAGACACATTTCTACCATCAACAATTAGTTGGAAGGAAGAAGGTTGGTCTGAAAATATTTCTTGTATTTCATAACACTAAAAATAAACCTTTAGCAAAGGAAAAAAAAATTTAAGGTATGATTTACACTACATCCAAATAAAATATTTAGAAATAAGGAGAAAAATAGGCAAGACCTGTATTTAGAAAATTTTAAAATGTGATTTGAAGAAAATTTTCAAGTCCATAGAAAATGAGGGACATACCATGTTCATGGTTTTGAAGATTCAGTATTGTAAAGATGTCAATTCTCCCCAAACTGGTCTATAGATTCCATGCAATATGAATGAAAACCACAGCAGTTCTTGTTTGTGCATTTTTGTGAAAACAGAAACAGATCATCCCTAAGATTTATGTGGAAATGCAAAAGTCTGATAACAGACTTGTTGACTGGATACTGAAACATTACTGAGCAACAGTAAGTAAGAAAAGGTAATTTTGGCAATAGACAAAAAAACCAATACAACAGAATAGAAAGCGCTGAAACAGTCTCAGATGTACATACATGGTCACACTCAGAGAGACCAAAGCTGCTAGACTCCTGGGCCAACAGCTCTGCTCCTGGGCAAGACTCTTCCCCTCTCTGGACCTCAGTTTCTTCATCTATAACATCTCTTTGGACAAGGTCACAAAATTCTGTTGAAATAAACAGATGGAATAAGCATGTCCAGGTAGCAGGATGTCCTCAGTCCTTACTTCCATCTGAAAGCAAGACAGTATGCCATGAAGCCATTCTCTCTCTGCTTTCTGGGGAAAAAAGCAAAAGAAGTGACTTAAGCTCAGTGTCCTGCCACCTACAGATTTTAGTCCAGAAGATTCCAGGCAGTTGAATATAAAGAATACAGCCCACTGAGTCTTTCACTGTTTACTCATTTCAAAGGTGTACAAGGTAGTGGATAAATGGGCAGATCTTGGTTTAAAAATGCTGATTTTTCACTTATATACCTATCAAAGTTTCTAATTAAACTACTTAAACTCTCCTCTGATCCTCAGTTATCCTCATCGGTGAAAGGACAATTATGGTGAAGATTAAATTGAATAATGCCCATAAAGTACTTAGGAAGGTGTCCAGTACATAGGAAGCAATTAATTAAGTGGAAGTTTTTGTTGAAAATATACTGGGGCTGGGTGCTGGGGCTGTGGTGATGATGAAGACAGGATGACAGAAATGACAACCCACTCTAGTATTCTTGTCCAGAAAACTGCATGAACAGAGGAGTCCAATGGGCTACAGTCCATGGGGTTACAATGAACTGGACAAGACTCAGCAACAGAACAGCAACTACAAATCATTCAGTGCCTAAACTATGGCTAGTATTCAATAAATATGTGTGGTATGGGAAAGTTATGAAATTCCTGGGCTCTCATAAACTCCTGTTTAAAGTGTCAGACTCCCTCTGAAATGATAACCAGATAATCTGCCTAATACATTTCTGCCTTTCATTACTCCTGAAGACTAGGCTTGCTCCCATGTCCCCAACACACACACACACACACACACATACACCCCTAGCCTCAGTGAAGATCTTTTCCTTTCTTCCTATCCTGAGTATATGAGGGCTCCTCTGCCTTGTGTAGTCAACTCGTACCTGAGTAGCCTGAAGCCTGGCTAACAACCAGTTGATTTACTGAGGGTCCACCTTACTCAGAGACTACTAATGCAAAATTCCCTATAAAGGAAATATTTCAAAACCAACAAGAAGCTGGGGATTACAAAACCCTATTCTAGAACTTAAGACTCTGGCCTGAAAACATTTGCCTGTAAGGGAGACACCGAGTGTGCTGACTGCAGGGGTGGCTGCAGCCCTCTTGTCCTTTCCTGCTGGAACAGCTACATCACCGCTGCACCTCATTCCCAAGATACCATAAAGCAAGGTGCTCTGAAAGCCACAGGTGAATACCCTGAACTGCAATGAACTGAAGAGGTTTCTCTAAGGACAGTTTTTGACTTGTAAGTATATCAGACTCCTGCTCCTCCCTCTCTGTAGAGAGGGTTCCACCTGCCACCCAGGTATCTGAACAGTATCCCGACTCCTGCTCCGACCCTTCCAAGAAGAGAGTCTGAAACCTATGCTGCGACCCTTCCAAGAAAAGAGTCTGAAACCTATCTTGGAAATCCACTAAAACATTAAAAAATTTTTTCTCTGGTGAAATCCCTGTTGCTCCTTAAAGGTTCTTCTGGCTGGGTATTCAGCGCAACTAGCAAGAGCCCACCTGCACCGCAGGTAAAGAAGAGCTCATCGTTCCTCCACCCTCAAGCTGTGCTCCAGCCACACAGCAGTACTTCCCTCCAAGGTCTTCCCTCCCAGATCTTGCTGAGCAACAAGAGGGAACTCGTCATTCTGCATCGTTGACTCGGTCCTGAAGTTCCAAATACCCTCAAAATTGCTACCAAAGGTTGTGATCTCCCCGACTTGTAAAGCCCAGGGAATATTACACTCTGACTTAATATTCAGTCATCTCAACAGAGCATAATGTGGAAAAGTGAAGGTGGCAGCTGTGTAAACCCCTCTGGAGCTCAACCTTTGCTGAGATTTCCTGAGTACAGCAATTAACCAAGTCAGTCTTCTATGGTCAACTGTTTTGAAAGAAGCAGGAGTATTAAGTGATTGAAATGACCCATATGCTCACTGTAACTTCTGCACTGCCCTAGCACCTTGAGGGATACAGAACATCATCTAGCAAACCTCTTTATGTACAGCCGTAACACAGGGCAGAGGCCTGGACTTGGCACACGCAGCAGGAACCTTGTCCTTGGAATCACTGGAGCTTGAGAAGGGCTGCAACCCGCCCGCCTCACCTCCCCCAGACATCAAGGCCCACATTCACCCATAGTGAGCTCAGACCTCTCCCATCAGCCCCTGGTCCCGGAATTCAGTCTTAGTGTGTTTTCCTGGGACAAAGGGACATCTATTTCAGCAGCAAGCAAACTTCTTCCATAGGAAGATAGTCCTGAATTAACAACAACAACAAAAAAAATCAAAGCCAATAAGAATATAATATTTTACAACTAATTTTTTTGAATGTCTGCTATACTGTTGATGCATATTCTTCATAAATACTATCTACTCCTAATGGGCTGAGAAATTTCACAAAATTACCTTTCAATTGAACTTCCAGATCTTTGACTAAAAGCATCCAGCCTAGCCTGTGAGAATCAGAGATTCAAATGGAGTTAAGCAAGTAAAATCTTAGGACCTTATGCTAACTACTGTAAGGTTGCCACGGGCTACCGAATTATGTTAATACTTCACTCACGTTACCTCATTCGAGCCTTACAACAATGCTACGATGCAGTTACTACAAGTTCTCCTCGCATGAGGAAGCTGCAGTACAGAGAGGTGAAGTCATGGGCCAAACACCACATACAGAGCTAACAGGTGGTAGAGATGGGATCTGAATCCAGGCAGTCTGGCCCCAGTGCCCACGTCTTAACTGCTCTTCCCAGAATGTGAAGAGAATGGGAATGGGTGAGACGTTCACTTTGTGGGAAATAAAAGTTTAAAGTTTAATCAGCTTACGTTTAAAATCCATTAGCGTTAGTTCATGGGTCCTGAATTCCCAGCAAGGGTGACTTATCCTTTTTTTCAGCTCCCCACACTGGGGGCGCAGCATCACAGCCCTGCTCAAGTTCACACAGCCCCACGATCACCATCACAGAATCCCTGGTGGAAAGGACCAGACTTTCTCGCTGTGAGAGGAATTCGAGAACTGAGGTTACCCACCCCAGCCTAGTTCTCTCTGTCCTGCTGCTGACTAGAAGAACACAACCACACCAGGAAAAACAGGAAGCTGGTGAGCAGATACGCCAGAACAACAAGTCCACTGTTCCCAGCAACGGGCAAGAAGAGTGGCCAGGGACAGTGCTGGGTGAGACCTGCGGCACGGTCCTCCTAAAGCACTTGCCTTTGCAGGGCAGGGGGAGGAAAGGGTTCCACGTTTACTGGGCTTCCTCTGTGCCAGTGTTTGTTCGTGACCCCGGTCCACACCTGCAAGGTGGGTCTGGTCACTTCCTGGCATCAATGAAGGAAGGCAGTAAGGCTCACAGAGCTTGATTGGTTTCCTCAGCTGGGACATCATAGGCAGGGACTGGAACCCGGCTTTGTCTACCTTCCAAGGCCTCAACTGGATGTACTTTTCATCCTTCCATATTGTAAAAATTATTTCTCAAATTTATCCAACAGGGTATCCTGAGTTTTATTTAGTCAACAAAATAAGAACACCAGTGAATCAGTATCCGTTTCTTTAAAAATTTTTAATGTAAAATTTCAAAAAGTTTTAAAGGGCAAACAAATTCTACAAACAGTTGTACAATTGTGAAAAAGATTAAATATTGGGTAAAGGCTACATACAGGCTTCCTGGGTGGCACGAGTGGTAAAGAACCTGCCTGCCAATGCCGGAGACATAAGAGACTCGGGTTTGATCCCTGGGTTGGGAAGATCCCCAGGAGGAGGGCATGGCAACCCACTCCAGTATTCTTGCCTGCAGAATCCCATGGGCAGAGGAGCCTGGTGGGCTACGGTCCATACGGTTGCAGAGTTGGAAACTACTGAAGCGACTTACCACACACACACACACACACAGGCTACATGCAAATTAATAAGAACAGCCCAAGATCACCCTCAATCCATATCCTACTATATATAAAATACTTAATCACAAGCTCTATACAGTCAGCAAAAACAAGGCCAGGAGCTGACTGTGGCTCAGATCATGAACCCCTTATTGCCAAATTCAGACTGAAATTGAAAAAAGTGGAGAAAATCACTAGACCATTCAGCTATGACCTAAATCAAATCCCTATGACTATACAGTGGAAGTGAGAAATAGATTTAAGGGACTAGATCTGATAGAGTGTCTGATGAACTATGGATGGAGGTTCGTGACATTGTACAGGAGACAGGAATCAAGACCATCCCCAAGAAAAAGAAGTGCAAAAAAGCAAAATGGCTGTCTGAGGAGGCCTTACAAATAGCTGTGAAAAGAAGGGAAGTGAAAAGCTAAGGAGAACAGGAAAGATATACCCATTTGAATGCAGAGTTTCCAAGAATAGCAAGGAGAGGTAAGAAAGCCTTCCTCAGCGATCAATGTAGAGAAATAGAGGAAAACAATAGAATGTGAAAGACTAGAGATCTCTTCAAGAAAATCAGGGATACCAAGGAAACATTTCATGCAAATGAAATGTTCGATAAAACATTTCGATATCGAACATTTCGATAAAAACATTTCATGCAAAGATGGGCTCTGTTAGGTAGGGACCTAACAGAAGCAGAAGATATTAAGAAGAGGTGGCAAGAATACACAGAAGAACTGTACAAAAAAGATCTTCATGACCCAGATAATCACGATGGTGTGATCACTCACCTAGAGCCAGACATCCTGGAATGTGAAGTCAAAGCTAGTGGAGGTGATGGAATTCCAGTTGAGCTCTTTCAAATCCTGAAAGATGATGCTGTGAAAGTGCTGCACTCAGTATGCCAGCACATTTGGAAAACTCAGCAGTGGCCACAGGACTGGAAAAGGTCAGTTTTCATTCCAATCCCAAAGAAAGGCAATGCCAAAGAATGCTCAAACTACCGCACAATTGCACTCATCTCACACGCTAGTAAAGTAATGCTCAAAATTCTCCAAGCCAGGCTTCAGCAATACATGAACCGTGAACTTCCTGATGTTCAAGCTGGTTTTAGAAAAGGCAGAGGAACCAGAGATCAAATTGCCAACATCCACTGGATCATGGAAAAAGCAAGAGAGTTCCAGAAAAACATCTTTTTTCTGCTTTATTGACTATGCCAAAGCCTTTGACTGGGTGGATCACAATAAACTGTGGAAAATTCTGAGAGAGATGGGAATACCAGACCACCTGACCTGCCTACTGAGAAACCTGTATGTAGGTCAGGAAGCAACAGTTAGAACTGGACATGGAGCAACAGACTGGTTCCAAATAGGAAATGGAGTACATCAAGGCTGTCTATTGTCACCCTGCTTATTTAACTTATATGCAGAGTACATCATGAGAAACGCTGGGCTGGAGGAAGCACAAGCTGGAATCAAGATTGCCAGGAGAAATATCAATAACCTCAGATATGCAGATAATATCACCCTTATGGCAGAAAGTGAAGAAGAACTAAAGAGCCTCTTGATGAAAGTAAAAGAGAGTGAAAAAGTTGGCTTAAAGCTCAACATTCAGAAAACGAAGATCATGGCATCCGTTCCCATCACTTCATGGGAAATAGATGGGGAAACAGTGGAAACAGTGTCAGACTTTATTTTTTGGGGCTCCAAAATCACTGCAGATGGTGACTGCAGCCATGAAATTAAAAGACGCTTACTCCTTGGAAGGAAAGTTATGACCAACCTAGATAGCATATTCAAAAGCAGAGATATTACTTGGCCAACAAAGGTCCGTCTAGTCAAGGCTATGGTTTTTCCAGTGGTCATGTATGGATGTGAGAGTTGGACTATAAAGAAAACTGAGCACCAAAGAATTGATGCTTTTGAACTGTGATGTTGGAGAAGACTCTTGAGAGTCCCTTGGACTGCAAGCAGATCCAATCAGTCCATTCTAAAGGAGATCAGTCCTGAGTGTTCATTGGAAGGACTGATGTTGAAGCTGAAACTCCAATACTTTGGCCACCTGATGCAAACAACTGACTCATTTGAAAAGATCCTGATGCTGGGAAAGATTGAAGGCAGGAGGAGAAAGGGACGACAGAGGATGAGATGGTTGGATGGCATCACCGACTCGATATACATGGGTTTGGGTGGACTCTGGGAGTTTGTGATGGACAGGGAGGCCTGGTGTGCTGCGGTTCATGGGGTCGCAAAGAGTCAGACACGACTGAGCGACTGAACTGAACTGAATCACAAGAACCTGCTGTATAGCACAGGGAATCGTGCTCAATATTCTGTAATAACTTACATGGGTAAACAATATGAAAAAGAATGAATATACGTATATGTGTCACTGAATTACTTTGCTGTACACCCAAAACTACACACAACATTGTAAATCAACTATACTCCAATAAAATTTTTAAAAAAACAAACAAAAAATCACCCCTCAATAGTATAATAATATATAAACAGAAACACAAATTTGGAAAAATTTCAACTACTGTATTAATCAAATAGAGCTTCCCTTGTGGCTCAGCTGGTAAAGAATCCACCTGTAATGTGGGAGACCTGGGTCTGATCCCTGGGTTTGGAAGATCCCCTAAGAAGAGAAAGGCCATCCATTTCAGTATTCTGGCCTGGAGAATTCCATGGACTGTATAGTTCATGGGGTTGCAAAGAGTTGGACACAACTGAGAGACTTTCACTTCACTATTAATCAAATAAATGCAATCAACATATATAAGCTATTAAATCAGCAATTAAGAATTTATGAAGCATAATGTTGGCACAAGAACATGCTCAATTCAGTTCAGTTCAGTCGCTCAGTCGTGTCCGACTCTTTGCTATGGAGGTACAAATTGCTACTGTTCTTCTGGAAAGCAATTTAGTAATTTGTACCAAGAGTCATAGATGCTTTTGTTCACTCCTTCATCCAATAATTTCATTTCCTGAGTCTATCCTAAGGGATTCTTCTAAAATATGAGGAAGTTATATGCAGTATAGATACCTTCTCTTCAGCATCACTCAGAAGTGGAAGTGGAATGCACCCTAAATGTCATTCTGATAAGTGTTGGGATATTTAGTTAATAAAATATTAGCTATTAAAAATGATGTAACAGAGTCTGTGTAGCAAAATGGAAAAATACTGCCAAATGCAAACATTGAGGACAGAATAACTGGAATAAAGATGTAAAAATGCAATTTATGTAACACGTGATTATGGAGATTTGTGACCGTGACTTTGGCAAAAAAATTACCCATGACATGACAAAGGAAACATACCAACAAGAGAAAAGCAGGTGTAAAGTTCAAAGTATATTAAGCAGGCTCTTCTGATAGGCTCACATGCATTCACCTATCTTTCACACACACTTACCTACCTTCCAGGAGGCGCTTCTTAAACAAGAGAGACCACAGGTAGGGTGGTACTCTCGCCTGCTGTGATGGACACTTATCTGCCTGGCGGGCACTGCAGGGGGCTGAGTTTCCAGAAGGGAGCCTGAAGGGCGGCTCACAGCATCCCTTCTTTCAAGTGGTTTCTGGGCTGCATCTGTGTGGTGTTTGCGTTCTCACCCTACAAAGGTCACTTTTGATCCATTAACCAGTTGTGGTTTAGGGGTTACACTGAGGGCTAGAGTGGGGAAGAGTAGGCAAATCGAATAGTAAAAGCTTTTCAAAGTTTCTTTCCAACCTTAAAAAGAAAAACCGGGGGTTGTCTTTCTGTTTGCCTTGCACCTCAGGAGCACAGGCTTTCCTTGCATCAGGCGGAAGCTCTGGGGCTTTCAGGCGGCTCAGTGGTAAAGGATCCACTTGCCAATGCAGGAGACATGGGTTTGATCCCCGGGTTGGGAAGATCCCCCGGAGAAGGAAATGGCAACTTACTGCAGTATTCTTGCCTGGAGAATCCCATGGACAGAGGAGGCTGGTGGATTACAGTCCATGGGGTTGCAAAGAGTCAGACACAACTCAGCAACTGAACAACAGCAAGGCAGAAGTGTTGGGTTTCTGTGCGTGCGTTTCTCTCTGTGCCTGGCTTTCCATGCCCCTTGCCCCAGAGTCAAATTCTTTAATGTGCGTGAGGTGTATCTACGTGTGCTCGCAAACTGTGCATGTGGGATGGGTTTTCTTGTGTGCTTATTTTTAACTCATGGAAATATTGGTTTGCGTATCTCATTTTGATTTTCCACTGAGCACTATGTTCCTAAGATCACCCACCCTGCTGTGTGCACAGTTCCCAGCGGTGGTATCACCCACACAGTAGGGCATGCAGTGTTCGGCCCTCCCTCGGCCCTTTGTTCCTCAGCCCCTTTTCTTCTTCTTTGGCTCCCCTCTGGTCGGCACACGACACGGCACAATGTTCACAGTGCCAAGTGAGCATGACGGCATTTTCTAAAGGGTCTTTATTTTTTTCTTAAGAGAAAACTGTACTTGACATTTGTAGTTTTTAAGAAGGTATCTTTCAGACTTCCCTGGTGGTCCAGTGGCTGAGAATCTGCCTGCCACCCATGCTGGGGACATGGGTTCCATCCCTGGTCCAGGAAGACCCCACCTGCTGTGGAGCAACTAAGCCCATGTGCCACGGCTACTGAGCCAGCGCCCCCTAGAGGACGTGCTCTGCAGCAAGAGAAGACGCTGCAAGGAGAAGCCCGCATGTAGCCACAAAGACCGAGCGCAGCCAAAAACAAATAAATATTTCAAAAAGAATGTATTTTTCCTGTATGTCAAGAACTCTGCGGTAACTTTAATAATTAAGAATAGATATATTTAAAAAGTAGGCTTCCCCAGTGGCTCAGTGGTGAATCCGCCTGCAATGCAAAAGACATGGGCTCAATCCCTGGGTCGGGAAGATCCCCCAGAAGAGGGCATGACAATGCACTCCAACATTCTTGCCTGGAGAATCCCATGGACAGAGGAGCCTGGAAGGCTGTGGTCCATGGGGTCATAAAGAGTCAGACACAACTGAAGTGACTGAGCATAAACAGCAGCATATTTTAAAAAGTATATTCTTAATTTCCCTTATCCTCTCTCAGACCTACTTTGAAGCAGCTGCTCTGAGAAAGGCCACAGGGGGCTGCCTAAGACCTCTCGAGGTCTAGATCTGAATTCCAGAGATGCTTGGAGTCTGCCACGGCTCTTTGATGGCATGATTCTGTAACCTGGTATCTCTGAGGTCAAGCTTTGATCCTGAAATTGACACTCTGGGAGCCACGTACGTCTCCACAAGCGCATGCAACAGGAAAGTATGAAATGAAGCGAGTTTAGCTGGGACATGAGCAGTGGGGATGTCCCCACGGGGCTCTGTGCCCTGTCTGTGACCCTGTCACAATAAAAGCTGTTTATGACAGCAGCTTGTTAGTCCACACAGACTCCTTCCTCTGTACCACACAACCATCATGTGTGGGCCCGGCTGGTGCAGTCCGCACGGGGCTGGCAGGGAAGGAGCCAAGGCTCTGAGTGTGAGGCTACCTGCCCAGAGTCACAGTGGCAGAGAGGGGTGGGAGTGACGGTCCAGCCTCAGTTGGTCTGACTACCCCTTGCCCTCTCCCCTCCACACAGTGGACGGCACACTTGCCCACTCTTTGGAAATCGGGGTTGCTACAGTCTGTGTCTGCCAGGGCCCCTGTGACCCTTGTCCTAGTGACTCTGTGTTCTAGGGATCACATTCCTGCCAGGCCTTCTCTCCCATGATCCCAGGGAACCAGGCAGGGAGGGACCAGTGAAAAATGGGAACCCCAAAGGGCCAGCTCTCCCTTGCTTGCAGGCATCTTTTTTCAGAGCTGGAAAAGATCTTAGGAACCATATCCGCCAGGGCTCTGGCAGGAAACAGATGGCACTCTCAAGCTGGGTAATCTGAGGAGAGTTTAATAAAGGGACCATTTACAGAGGGGCGGGCAGGGGGTAGGGGAACCACAGGCCAGTGTTCTGGGACCAGGAACAGCGCCACAGCTACACGCTGGGACCACAGGGGTGAGGGAGGAGAGGCTACTGGAACCTGAGACGAAGTGCCCTGAGTAGAGGGCTGCCTACCAGGGGCCCAGACCTGGTGACGCCTCAGGGAGGAGTCGGGAGAGTCATTACTTTGGCCTCACTACCTGCCTTTCCCCCAGCCTCCTCCACCCACCCCTCAAATCTCCCGTGGGTGCTCCCCACTGGGTAAAGAGCACAATAGGGGCCAGGAAGCCAGGGGCCCGTCCATACAGTCCCCACAATCAGCTTTCAGAGCACAGGGCAGGGCGGAGGAGGGTGAAGAGTGGATCCGAGGGGCAAATCCAGCACGAGACAGGGCTAACCCAGCCTCCCAGCTGGAGAGGTGGTGTGCCCCTGGAGGAATGGCCTGGCCCAGAAAATCAAAGGTTGAGTTTCAGGGCTGGGCTGGGCACTCCATCCCTGGGTGCTGGGCCACACTCCTTTGCTCCCCATTTGACTTGAGGACTCCTCTTCCTTTAAGCATGACTCAAATCTTGAAAAATAACAGGTCTTCAAAGCAGCTGGGAAGTGTTTGTTTCACACGTATGGATGGTGTACTCCAAAGCCACCCCTATGTGGGACAGTCTATACTTGCCCCAAGTGAGTCCTCACAACACTTACCTGGCCCATACCTGGGTGCTATGCCTGACCCAGAGTTGGGGTTCCTACAGTTTAAAGGGACCAGCTCAGGGACTTCTGTCGTGGTCCAGTGGCTAAGACTCCATGCTCCCAATGCATGGGGATCGGGTTCAGTCCCTGGTCAGGGAACTAGATCCCACATGCCGCAACGAAGACGGCAGATCCCGAGTATTGCAACTAAGACCCAGCGCAGCCAAGTACATAAATAAATAATTTAAAAAAAATGAATAAAGGGACCAGATAATAAGAATAAACACCTTTCAGCAGGTGCCGGCACACAAACACCAGGGGTGGGAGGGCAGGCCTGTGGGTCTGCAGTGGAGCCCAGCTGTGGTATGAGGAGGCAAGAAGAGAGACCTGCATCCAACCCCCTCCCCATCTCCCCCCAGGGGCCAGACAGCCGGGCCCCGGCCCCTCTGTGCACAGGCAGAGCACCGCCCACTCTACACACACACAGAAATAGCTGTGCATTGACCCATGAGAGCTGCCCAGGCCTGGAAAAATCCTCCAGGATATTTTAAAAATCACATGTTCTTCCAAGCCTTTTTAAACTTGACTGAAGAACTGGCTGGCTAAAAAAAGAGTGAATTATTGAGATGCTTCTGGTAGGCATTATCTGAGCTACAAATTCAAAACAAGAGATCAAAATGTCATTTGACTCTCAAGTTTCCTTACATATTCTACAAACCTCACCCCCCTTTATGAAATAAGACTGGCTTCTCAAGTCTTTGGATAACAGACTTATTTAAAGAAAACCAGGAAAAGACTATCACAATGATACTCTTTTAATATCTCCTGCAGATACGAACATGGCAATTCTGTAACTATGAAATAAAAAACATCAGAGAATTTGTTTGGCTTCCAAATTTTTATATTCAGTCATTCCATCTCTAAATGTTTCCTGAGTGCCTATGTTTGGAGCTGTGGGCAGAACAAAGTCTAAGAAGACTCAGGGAGGCAGAGGGTGACCAAATCACAAAGCAAGGTTCTCCTACTTCTGGTAGGCAGTGAGGAGGTGCTGAAAGCGTCCACACAGGGGCCTAATTAGAGTGCATTGTGTTTTGGGAAGCTGTGCCAGAAAGATGCACAGGATGTTGCTGAATGAGCCCCAGAGGTAGGAGGCTGCTGTTACACTGCAGGCAGGATGGGAGGGTGGGCAGAAAACCACTTCTCCAGACTAGAGATGTGGGGAAGAAAGCAGCAGAGACTGGGACCAGTCCCACGTGATACAGCAGGGAGGTGTGTCCTAGATGAGAGGGATGGAAGGGGACTCAGGACCACGCACATGCTTTCTGCACGAGGCGGCAGTGTGCAGAGCTACAGGCTGAGCGCCCAGATGAGGGTGAGCAGGGCCATCCCTGGGGCCCAGTCGTGGAGCCTGGGGTCCCCTAGGTGCTGACTCTCGGGAGCCTGGGGTGCAGCAGTGCTCTGGCTGGGGAGCTGGAAGGATTCCTCCTGCCGTTGATGGGCCGCCGGCTCCCAGCCCTGTTCCCAGGAGTCACCGCTCCTTGTGAGCGGGTTCTCCCTCCGCACAGCTCATCAGGCTGCGAGGTGCTCTCTCAGCTCAGGTGAGGTCAGGACCTGGGCTCCTCCACTCACTAATGTGGGTCCTTTCCTCTGAATTCTGACAGAGGTGTCTGAAAGGAACCAAGTGAGGACCCTCCCCCAAAAGAATTTGCTCAATGGCCAAAAAAAAAAAAATGAAGAAACATAACCAGTTTGGCTCTGCTCTGCAATCTGGCTTTAAGATTAAAATGCAAATGTCACAGGACCAAGTTCAAAGTTTCAGCGAAGGGCTGTTCCACTGGCAATCCAACAGGTGGCCAGCCCACGCAGCCAACTCTTATTCTACAGAATTCTTCAGGTTGAGAAGGTTGACTCCATGGCCCTCCGGCCCCAGATAGTCTGGAGGGGAGCTCCTCAGGCCACGAGAGTGTGTGCTGGGGATCTGGGGAGGAAGGCAGTGCTGTCCAGTGATTTTCTGTTTCAACCATTAGAGTCCAGGTGGGTGCTGCTTGAATAAACCAGCTCCCGAGTGGCAGCGGCAGTGATGGGCCAGCTTGGGGGCTGTCAGAACCAATCACATGTGAACTGGGCGAGTGCTGGCCCAGCACCCGACCCGCCAGAGCATCTCTGGGCCACAGCATGAGCGCGGGGCTCCTGGGCTTCTGTCGGGGGCCCCCATGCTGATGCCACTAGGCCGGCTCAGAGCCCCGGTTGAGCGCAGGCTGGTGGGGGTGTGGCACACCTTTGCCCCCTGTGCACCTGGACAGCCTCGTGATAACTCCTGCTAACAGGGCCTCCTGGCCTGGCTTTTGCCTTTGACCCTCAGGGCCCAGGCGTGTGCACTCTCCTTGCATCCAGAATCACACAGAGCACCTAAAAGTGCTATTCAAGAGACAGAGGAGCCTTACTCACCCACGCTCCTCCCGTCCCTGGATCACGGAACGCGTCGCTCGCCTCCTGTGTTGCCAAACAACCCTCCCCGCTCTCTGCCCCCACCTCCAAAGGCGGTCTCACACCTTAGGGTTCAAAGCTGTTTTGCAGCAGCAGCAGCTGTAATAACAGCCACAAGGAGCCTCTGGAGTGAGTCACGGCTTCAAAGAATGTGCACACACATTCCCTCTTTTGTGCTGACAACTGGCCCTCACCCCTCAGCAGCCTGGGATGAGGGGCCTGGCTGATGGCGTCTTCCTCGTGGACCACAAGGGCCTCCCTGGGGACGCCTGCAGTCAGATCAGCCCCCTTACCCTGATTCTCTCCTCCACCTTTTTCACGAAACCCAAGCTCTCCACTGTGCCCTGGAGTCTGTACGCGGGGGCACTGGCTGTCTCTCCAACAGCCAGACGACAGGAAGTTTACCCCTATCTCAAACAGTCTCAAACAACAACTGAGGCCCACCCAGGGGACAGTGTTTCCTGGAGCACAACTCCTGCAGATTCAATGTGCATGGCAACCTAAGAACTATGCAGCTCTGCCCTGAGATTCCCCGAGGCAGCGGGTTGGGGTGAGGCCAGGGCTCCCCCAGCACGTGCCCCAGCCACAGGGCTCTCTCTGGTGAGGAAAGAAGCCACAGTGTGTCAGGTGGTTAAAGGCTGATGGGGGGACCACTGGGCAGGAAGCTTCCGCCTGACCGTGATGCTCCTCACCACGGACGCTGTCTCTCTGGGGGTTTGAATGTAAGATGCAGCCACGGGAGCAGAGGAGGCGGCTGGCTTGAGTCAGTGGAGGGCGGAGGAGAGCAAGAGAAAGCAGAGGGCAGAAAGGTCAGCTTTCCACACCACGAAGAATCCTGGGGTGTGGTGCAGAGTCACAGACGCCGGATTCTGAAGTGATGGCAGGACAGAGCAAGCCAGACCTCCTGAACAAGGTGCCCGCGGGCCTGCTGGGAAGCGCAGAGACCCCCAGGGAATGGACAGTGTGCTGCTGGAACCCATGCCCGGGTCTCCCCATCTCTGGGGATCTCCCAAAGCCCAAGGCAAACTGGGCACACCTCCTGTCAGTTGAGAGAGTCTGACCAGACCAGGGAGGAGGAAGCAGTGAGTGCCAGAGAGATGGAGTGACTTGCTGACACAGACACGGATGGCTGCTGACCCATCAAATATTCGTCTCCCTTTCTAACCGAACCCTGGTTTCTTTAGGACAGCAGTATGCCTGGCTGAACCTTCCCCCACAGAGTCCCTTACAGCCAGGTGGCCATGTGATAGCGTCCTGGCCACTGAGACATAAAGCTGAACGTTTCCCAGAAAGCTTCCGCTTTCCTGATCCAGGGCTTGCCTCGCTTTCTCCTTCTCTGCTTCTTCCTGCCTCAGATGCAGCCGTGTCATAAGCACAAGGGCGAAAGCCACCAGCTGGAGATAGCGGAGGTGGGAAGAGAAGAGGCTGGATCCCTGAAGATACTGCATGAGCCCTGGGCTGGCTCCCTCCAGAAAAATAACTACCTGCCTGTCTAAGTCACTCTTGGTAAAGTTTTCTGATCTCTGTAGCTGAATACGTGCCTAACAACTGCACCTGCCCGAGTCACAGAGCTCCTGGTCAACGGAGGGGGCCAGGACCCCAAGCAGGTTTGTGTGGCTCTGAGCCCACCCTACTTATTTTCACTGGGAGACACTACCGCCTGCTCTCAGAACAGGAGGTCTGCAAATGAACAAGCTGCTGTGTGCAGAGCACCTGAAACATCATAGCAAATGTCCACTAAATACTAGCCGCGGTTAGTACCACTGTTACTAGGCCGAGCGGGCTCCAAGCCACGTACGGCTTCTCTGTTTTAGATCTAAGACCACAGCCCTGTGGGACTCAGACTGGCGTCTCTCCTGAGGAAGACAGAGCGTGGAAGGGGTGGGCCCTCTGGCCTCCCAGGGCTACTGGAAGCAGAGGAGTTGTCCACTGGGATGGACTCCCATGCCCAAAGCCTGCTTGTCCCCAGGAAGAGCACAAATACAGAGTGACCCTGGCCACGATCAGCGGCTCTGAGGACACTCTCCCGGGTCCTTCAATCTGCATGCAGAGAAAGCCAGACAGGGCCCCAAGAAGGGGTCCAAACAGGTTTAGTCTGTGGCTCCAGGCACTTAGGCAAACTCACATATTTCTCCTCCTTCCCCAGAAGAAGAAACCAAGGATATCGTCACTTTTCCAAAGGAACATTACAAACAATCTAAGTGTCTAATAAGGAAAGGAAAGTGAAGTCACTCAGTCGTGTCCGACTCTTTGCGACCCCATGGACTGTAGCCTATCAGGCTTCTCTATCCATGGGATTTTCCAGGCAAGAGTGCTGGAGTGGGTTGCCATTTCCTTCTCCAGGGGATCTTCCCGATCCAGGAATCAAATCCGGGTTTCCTGCATTGCAGGCACACGCTTTACTGTCTGAGCCACCAGGGAAGCCTCTTCCCTGGTGGTCTGATGTCTAATAGTGAGGCTCTATTAAAACGATGCTGTGTTCACAAAATGGAATGAATATTCTGTAGTCATTAAGTATATTCTCTAGGGATTTTTTATAACATGAGAAAAATTCTCATGTATGTGAAAAACAGCTGGCATATTTCCCATGATCTCCTTATGACATTTATGTAGATTCATATGTAAGAGAAAGTTTAAAGGAAGAAGAATCTTAAAATGTTAACAATGATTAACACCTTTCAGTTGTGGCATTATGGATGACTTTAATGGCTTGCATTCCTCTGTATTTTCAAAAGTTTCAACAGTTCGTTTTACAACTGGATGAAAAATCCTTATAAGCTGAGGAAGGGAAAGCATGTTAATGACAGAAGCTGTGGCATTATTATTACTTGGACAGGATATCTGGCCTCAAAACACACCGTTTGCTAACAAACAGCGCACATTTCAGTGAAGTGTTTAAAAATGGAAGAGTCCCGATGTGATAGTCTCTAGTTCCCAGCAGAGGAAAAGCAGCTTCCTCCCCTTAAGTTGGGGCCGGGTCTGAAGCCACAGTCCATAAGTCTTTGAAGCAGCTCTGAACTGAGACCCTGCTGCTCACTGGGTCCCCAGAGAGAACACCCTGTTTCTAAAAGACCTTGGGAATTCTCTGGACTGATTCCATCAATAAATAGGAATACTGACTATCTCTGCCCTGTTCACAGAGCACAAATATACAAGACCTTTGGAGAGGTGTGGAGTGGTGTTCAAATGGTTTTGAAGCATTTGGGGTCAGGGCATGGTTTCTCTCCCTAATAAGAGGAAAAGTGAATGAACGATAAGAAGCATGCTGTCTCTGCAACAGAGCTCTCAGTGTAACTAGCACTCCATCAAAGATCAAACTTGTGTTTCTGGAACGGGGTCTAAGCCAGTCATCAAGCCAGCAAAGGCGAACATACCAAGGAGAGGGCTCTGAGCTACCTTCCTGTTTTTCCTACCAAAGAGTCTATGTTCCCATCTCACACTTTTTCAGCGTATCATGTCTTTCCTCATATCAAATGTGAGAACCCAGTGGTCGGAAAGTTACTGTTTTCAGCATCTTTCCTTCATTCTTGACACAAAGAGATATCCATCCAGACCTCGATGCTTAGAGATGAGTTTCTCATCACCTACCCAATGGTTCGATATATTTGGGACATTTATTTCCCCTAAGCCAAAAGATCAAAACATATAAGAGACGACCAGAAAGCCATTATTAAAAACTCATGCAGCAGTAGACTTTCTTTCAACACAAGAAACTGGGCTTCCCAGGTGGCGCTAGTGGTAAAGAACCCGTCTGCCAATGCAGGAGACATAAGCGATGCGGGTTCAACCCTTGGGTCAGGGAGATCCCCTGGAGGAGGGCATGACAACCCACTCCAGTATTCTTGCCTGGGGAATCCCATGGACAGAGGAGCCTGGCGGGCTACAGTCCATGGAATCTCAAAGAGTGGGACAAACAACTGAAGCGACTTAGTACACATGCAGACACACATAAAATTTTAAGATTTTGTTTTCTTGCATTTGGGAATTATCAGAATGAGGCAAGCACGTCTGGATTACTCAGACCCATCTGTGACACATGCAGAAGGTTTCCCCTGTAACTTCCATCCAGTTTAAAGACTCAATCATTTTTCTTCCCACAACATTAAAGTTTAAGAGCCTGAAATGTTACCGGTCTGTGAAAAGCAACATTACCACACAGCAACAGCTCACAGTTCTGACACCCAGAATATGGGCGCTGTAATATAAGAGAGTTATGTAACAGTACAATCCAGACTTTATAAAGAAAGAGTTGGCTAACACAGCAATATAACATGGCAAGAGGAAATGTTTAATCTGTTCGTGCAACAATTTTTTCCAGTCATTAGATCACAAAATGTGACGGACCCTGGAGATCCTCTAAATCCTTCAAGTTGAAGCAGGGGCCTTGGTGGCACCCCTCTAGGGGGTGTGACTGGAATAAAACCTTACAGTGGGAGGTCGGGGAGGGGTTCTCATCTGGACTTCCTGCATATCTGGGTACTGGTATAGAACATTTACATTATAGTATTCACCTCTCTCCCTCACCCGAACATGCTACCTATGTATGTCTCCTTTCTAGCTACTGAAAAAAACCCAACCCTGGTTTTCAAGGCCCTGGTCCCATCTTTCCAGCTTTATTTCACATTCTTCCAAACATCTGCACAGGCTCCTTTCTGTATCTGGGATACTGTCCTCCCTACTGAAGTCGTCTGTCCTCTTAGTATGTAAAACATCCCCTTCTCCATGCAGCCTCCTGGCTTCTCCAACCTAATTCACTCTCACTCTGCTGAACAACCACACCAAGCCTGTCCTTACCTTCTTTACAGAAGGTATGGCCTTCTGTATGCTACTATTTGTATGTTTGTTTTACATGCTTTGTTAGATTGCAAGTTTCCAGAGGACAGGGAAAACACCTGATTCATATTAATTAATTATTCCATGGTCCTTTGTTCATAGTAGCTCTCAAGAAATTCAGAAAAAAATGTGTTCACAACACATTTTTCTTGTCTATAAAAGCAGATCCTGGGATTTCCCTGGTGGTCCAGCGGCTAAGACTCTGAGCTCCCAATGTAGGGGGCCTGGCTTCAATCCCTGGTCAGGAAACTAGATCCCAAATACCACAATGAAAGATTCCACATGCTGCAACTAAGACCTGGCACAGCCAAATAAATAAATAAACATTAAAAAAAAAGCAGATCCCGGTGAAGGTTCAACTCACTGCATTTCAGTAATTCTGTGTTGAAGTGAAGTGAGAGTCTCTCAGTCGTGTCCGACTCTTTGAGACCCCACGGACTATACAGTCCATGGCATTTCTCCAGGCCAGAATACTGGAGTGGGTAGCCTTTCCCTTCTCCAGGGGATCTTCCCAACCAAGGGACTGAACCCAGGTCTCCCGCACCACAGGCAGATTCTTTACCAGCTGAGCCACAAGGGAAGCCCTACTATGTGAACATGGAATTAAAAGCATACTTTTCCTGTACTTTTTCTCCTTAACATTAGGAAAAATTTCATATAGACAGTGAAGTATGTTTAAATAAATACTTAAATACTTATAAATAAATATGGTCAGCCACCTAGATTCTACCACTTAACATTTTCCTATACTTGCTTTATCATATATCTATGTATACATTCATTCTGTTGTCCATCCATCAATCCATCTAATCTTTCTGATGTATTTCAAAGTAAACTACAGATGTCAGACTTTCCCCAAAAAATTCAGTTCAATATAACTTTTTTGAGGTAAAATTTACATTCAGTGATGTAACCAAGTGGGAGGCATACATTCACCGAGTTTAGACAAATATATAAACCTGACTGAAATCCCCTTACTCTTCCATAAAGAATCACTGTTTTGACTTTTTTTCCATCATGGATTAGTTCTGCCTGTTTAATAATTTCACTCAGCATTTTTTTAGTTTCATAACTGTTCTTGCATCTTATGAATGTACTTTTCTCCTTAATATTGCTAAATTGTATTCTATTGTTTAAATATCCTATTGTTTGCTTATTCATTTTCCAATTGATGGGGATATCTAGGCTTTACTTGTGTGTGTTAATATACATTTCAATTTCCCTTGCAGACATAGCTATGAATAGTATTACTGAGTCAAAGAGGTATATATTTAGTTTTATAAGAAATGCCAGACTTTCTTCCAAAGTGACTGTACCATTTTATATTCCTACCAACATTGTCTGAGAGTTCAAAATTGTTGTGGGAAGGTTTTTGATGTCAAATTAGACTTTTATTTAAAAATAGACACAGGATTATTCAGACTTTCTGTGTCATCTTGTGTTAGTTTTGGTGAGCTGTATTTTTTAAAGAATTTGTATAGCTCATCTAAATTGTTTAATGTTTCAGCACACAGTTGTTCATAATAGCCCATTATTTTTCCAATGTTTGTAGTCCCTCTATTATCCTGGATATTGGTAATCTGTGTTTTCTCTATACCTAGCGAATTTTATTGATCTTTTATAAGACCAAATATTTGGATTTATGGATTTTCTCTATTTATTCTTGATCTACTTTCTACTTCACTGATTCATGTGCTTATCTTTATTGTATCCTTCTTATTACTTATATTGTGTACTTTTCTTAAGAGGAAACCTTCAGTTACTGATTTTTAAGCCAGTGTTGTCCAATATGGTAGCCAATAACCACATATGGGTATCTAAATCTAACTTAAACTAATACATTAAAAATTTAACTCCCTAGTTATACTAATTTCATTTCAGGTACTTAATAGTTACACATGGTGAGTGGCTACCAGATTAGACAACATACAGAACATTTCCATCCTCACACAAAGTGCTATCGGACAGCACATTTAAGATCTTTCTTTTTTCTGATACAAATATTTAAAACTATAAAATTCCCTCTATATGCTCCATTAGCTGCATCCTACAAATTCTGATGTGCTGTATTTTCATTATCATTTAGTTACAAACAGTCTCTAATACCTTGTGATTTCTTCTTTGAAATAAAAACCATGGATTATATATACAGTGTGTTGTTGAATTTCCAAGTATTTGGGCATTTCCCTAGATAAATTTCTGTTATAGATTTCTAATTTAATTCCATTGTGGTCAGAGGATATCCTATATTCTCTACATATTTCAAACTTTTAAAATTTATTGAGACTTATTTTACGGCCCACAGCTTCGACCGACTTGGTAAACACACCACGTGCATTTTAAAAGAATGTGCGTTTTGCTGCTGTTGGATGTAGTATTCTACACCAATTTTGTTTATGCATTCATCTATACCTTTACTGATTTTTTTTTGTATGATTGTTCTATCATTTTCTGACAGTGGACAAATCTCCAACTCTGATAGAGAAATTTGTTTCTTCCTTTAAAAATGGATTTAGTATGTACAATAAGTTACTGCATGGCAACTTTTACTTCACCAGAATGAAATAAAAAGTTCTGATGAAAAGATTTACAAAGCAGCTTTTGGTAGCTCACTAATATGTTGAAGTCTACAATGAACTATGTTGCTTTGTGTATTAATAGTAGTTTGCTGTTTACCAAGACCCTATGAATAACAGTTTCCTCTAGAAGTTTTCCAGTTCCATGTTTTTCTCTACTTATATTTTTCAAACTTGCTAATCTGAACTAATTATGGGATGGAGCAGCTTGCATTTAAATGTTCTTTAAAAAGTATATTTTTGGTTCTACTTCTGGTATGGCCTAGTAAGCGCCTACTGGACTAGTTTCCCTAGAGAAAATAACTACAAACTCTAGAGAAAAATATACAAAAAACAACTACCTGAAGGCACTGTGGAAAGACAAAAAAGCAGGCGTATTCTAGAAGAAGGCTAACACCTGGAAGAAGGGGAAAGATTTACATGTGTTTCTCAGTTTTACGGCTCTGAGCCTGGTGGCAGGCTGCAGTCAATGCCATGCTAGATGGCTAGACTCCAACAGAAAGCATGTAGTCCTTGTGGGGAGAGATTTCGAGAGAACTACAGATACTGGAAAGTAAAGAGAAAATCACAGGAAGTATAGAGCCAAAGACAGACTCAAATTCAGTGTTAAAACTCTGCCCCATTTCTGGCTGACTCCCGAGCCTGGCATGTATAGAGCAGACTCTAAGCAACTTGGTTAACGATAAAATAATTGAGCCAAGAACTGAGGTGCTCCTCAGTTATGAGCCAAGAGGCAGAGTTCTTGCCTTTAGTTCAACCAATTAATTGAGAGCTAACGCAAAACCCAAAATAAACAACAATCTCCCCACCCCATAAACTTCTACAGAATTTAGGGGAAGCCACAGTATTCATACTAGTACAGTGTTCAAAATACACTCTAAAATTATCATGTATACAAAAATAAAGCAAGATGCAACCTGACCTCAAGAAAAAAGACAATCAATAGTGGTCCCAAGATAACCCAGATGTTACAATGAACAGATAAGAATTTTTAAGCACTTCATAATTATGCTCAATGGCCTAAAAGAATAAATGAAAATATATAGGAAACTGTGGCAGAGAAAAAGAAACAACAAAAGAGAAAAAGCTGGAAGCTCTAGAACTAAAGAATATAATATATAAATATTTCAAAAAAAATCATTGGATGAGCTTACAGAATGGAGAAAATTAAAGAGTCAATGAATCTGAAGACACACTGACAGAAATGACCCAACCTGAAGAAGAGAAAAAAAGACTGAACAAGAAAATGAACAGAACATCAAACCTGTAGGACAACATGAAAAAGTCTGGCACATGTGTAACTGCAGTTTCAGAAGGAAAGATAAGAAAGAATAGGATAGGGAAATATTTGAAGAAATAATGGCTGAAAATTCTCCAAATTTGTTATAAAACCTAAATTTACAGATCCAAAAAGCTCCATGAACACCAAGCAGGATAAATGAAAAGAAAACAAACGATAAAGAAAACATCTTGACTGCAGCCAGAGAAAGATGCTACATTATATAAAGGTAACAATGATTCCGGGAACCACTGGATTTTTATCAGAAACCAAGGAAGCCAAAAGATGGTATAGCAGCATCTGGGGAAAAAACCTTCAACCTAGAATTCTGTATCCAGTGAAAGTATCTTTCAACACTAAGGTAAAATAAGTATATGGTATGTTTGTTGTATCTTTTAGTCAACACTTTCTATTTTACACTAGAAGTTGGTTAACCAGGCAGCAGTTTGCACATCAATTCAAAGAAACTGTAAGACACATGTTTCTAAATTAATAGGAATTAAAGTATCAAGTGAACTGAGAGGAGGGAAAAAAAACAAAACAACCTCAGTTTTTCCTTTAATATCGAATGGTGGGTAAGAAGTTATTTTTATGTAATCTGACCCAAGACTGGGAATCATTTACTTTCTGCCAGGATCTCCTGGTCTAAACCGTCTCTTCTCTTCCCTCTTTCCCCACAGTTATGCCACTAGGGAAATGAAGAAATAGTTATTTTGATTCCTCTACACATTATTCAAAGCCTAGAGAAAGAATGCAGAGCTGGTCATTAAAAACTCACCTGCTAAGGTTCAAAGTGAAGGGTGGGCAAACTAACACACACGAGGAAAGAAAACAGCCAGGCAAAGGTATTCTGAAAGGACACATTCAAGTTGAGAATTAACTGCAAATGCTGTGACTGAGTCAATATTTGCCTTAGAAATCTCAACCTGAATTAACACATTTGTTGGACGTGTTAGTTCAGAAACCGTTCCCCAGAGAGCACTGGAAGTGTGACCCTTGCCTGCACATCTGCTCTGGCTTTTATGAGTTCCCTTCATACTTTTTAAAGCTGCTAAGTGTTCATTTTTGTTCAAAGGGTTACCAAACAATCTGTTGGTAACACAAAGATTCCCTTATGCAGGCCATACTTAAACCTAGAACCGGACTGTTTCTCAAACTGTTAACCTCCCAAGCTGACTGCCAAACACAGTTATTAACTAGCCTCTGATATCTAAACAACAGCTGTGTTCTGTCCCGCTAAAGGGCAGCCTCACCCAGACAGTGCCTCTCCAAAGGTCAGATGTGTCCTGCAGCAGGAAGTCCACTCCACGGTTGGTGGCACATGCCGGCACGGCGGAACAGTCTATGTTTGTCCCAATTCCCTTTCCTCCCTTTTGGCTAATCTTCAACGGGTCGTAAATGTTCAGCTCGCCCTGCACAGGAAGCGGGGGCCTGAGACTTCATCCTGCTTGCTCACTGCTGCTCTTGTTCTCACACAAACTCTTTTCACTGCAGATCATCTTCGAGCTGCTGCTGAAAATGGTGCTGATGACAAAGGGCCAGAAGATAAAGTACAAATACCCACCTCAGCCGCACGTACATTTGTTACATATTTATGAAGTGTCAGGCCCTGTTCCAGCACTTTCTTACAATATCCTCCCCCTTCACCCTGTAAGGATCATCCCTCCCATTTTATAGGTAGGGAAGCTGAGCATTTAAATGAACTGCCCATGGTCATGTGGCTTTGGAGGGTCACCACAAGACCACCCAGTTCCTTCTGACATAGCCCGGGGTCTTTCTACTCCAGTAACCTTCAAAAGTAGAGATACCCTTCAAAATTCCAACTGGATTTAAAAAAAAAAAAAGCTTGTCATATTGATGGCAGGTAGGTGGAAAGTTGATTTAAAAAATTTACCTGGAGGAGTAAATGCAGAGGAATAGTTAATGTCATTTTAATAATAATGATGAAGGACTTGCCTTTGCAGATATTAAAATACTTGTTATAAGGCTCATGTGTGAAATAGTATAGTATTTGTTTACCTACACAATGCTTGGCTGACAGTAAGTGCTCAATAAATGTTAGTTATCATTATTATGATATGCTAAGTAGTTTTATACATATTATCTCACTTAGCTTTTTTTTTTTTTTTAAGGGTAGGGACATTGCGAGGATAACTATTCCCATTTTACAGATTAGGAAACTGAGACTTAAAGAGTTTAAATAACTTGCTAAAGATTATAAAGTAAGTAAATGGAGTATCTAGGATGCAAATAAGGCGGTCTGACTTCAGGGTTAAGGCTGCTATTGCAACACTAATACTAACATCAAGAGTCTGGGGGGGTTTAAATAAATGTTCATCAATAGGGGACTTGGACAAACCAGGGTACATCAGTATAAAGAATATTTCTGAGAAAGAGGCAGAATTATAGGACATAAAAAGGTATCTACATAGAGAACAGACTTATGGACACTGGACAGGGGTGGGGGAGGAAGGAGAGGGTGAGATGTATGGAGACAGTAACATGGAAGCTTACAATACCACGTGTAAAATAGACAGCCAGTGGGAATTTGCTGTATGGCTCAGGGAACTCAAACAAGGGCTCTGTGACAACCTAGAGGGGTGGGATGGGGAGGGAGATGGGAGGGAGATGCAAGAGGGAGGGGACATACGTATACCTATGGCTGATTCATGTTGGTATCTGGCAGAAAATAACAAAATTCTGTAAAGCAATTATCCTTCAATTAAAATAAATAAATTTTTTTAAAAAAGGTGTCTATAAGTTATGCCACAGTAACAAGTTGCATTGCATAAGATCTCATTTCTACTGCATAACCATACATGTGCAATCACAGTTGTCTGTGAACATACATGTATGCATACATACATGTATATATGTGTACAAAGTTGTACATACATATGTATCATCCTTTTCCTAACATAGTTTGATACTGATTCAATCTTATTACAAGCATGCATTACTTCTATAATAAACAATCAAGATTTTAAAAAATGGCTCACTACCTGGAAGGTAAAAGAAAGATGTTCTTCTTGTTCAAAGGAAAACGCTTCCACAAACAGGTTAAACCACAACTAACTCAGAGTGCAAGGGGTCCTCCCAGCTGGGACTCGGGTGCAATGGCTCCCCTGTGAAATGGCCTCCAGGCCTGGAGCAGAAGAGGACGCACTGGGTTTCGATGCAGACCAGTCAACACAGACAGCTGTGTCCTCGCTTACGGCTGGCCTGCTGCCCTGCACACCTGTGTGTAGGAGTGGAAAAAGCAATCACTTCTTTCAGACAGGGCTGCTCAACAGGAGGAGTAGGGTGTAAGAAGCGGACAGCTGCCTGATTATCACGAACATCACTATAGTCTCAGTGGTCCAGTTCTAACGAGACTCAGGCAGAGAGCCCAGATGTGGATTAGTCTGGACTGGGACAGGCCTCAGACTTACGATAAGCTACCTCTGGGCAGCAGTGATGATGGATGGAGAGGCTCCCCCTGGATGAGGGGTGTGGGCTGGGGGGAGCTTGGTCCATTCTATATTCTCTGGACAGATCACTGGGTCAGGCCGTAAAGAACCCTTAGCACCACACTCCAACTCCAACCTGGATACGGGGTGGGAATGGGATACCTAGGTGTACCCACTGCTCCCTGGGGCTGGCCGACAGACACATGTTGAGTCACACCAGCAGCTTCACATGGTCAAGAAGTGGAATTGTCATCTGATGCTGTATTCAGCTGGTTGGTGCATTTCAGATAGAATTTCCCTGAAGCTGGCTCAATAGTAAAGTGGCAAATCGTTTTCTAAATCCATCTATGAAGGGGATTTTCTCCTTCCTTCCTTCCTCTTTCCTCCCTTCCTGTTATGATGCGTACCCTCCTGCTCAGCCTCATAACCTCATCTGAAACTTGGTATGACTCTGGCAGGAGAGGCTCCAGTCACCTGCCAACAGACAGGAAGGTTGTCCCATGCTAAGAAGCCTGGAGACAGAGAGCCTGGATCCGACAGAGACTGTCTGTGCCCCCATCCACCATGCCACTGATGCCTGTGCTGACAAACGCTTGGATGGCACAGGCTTGAAATTTCCCACTGATGAGCAAACTTTCAACTTTTTTCTCCTTTTCACTAATTTTCATTTTTCTCAGAGCAAACAAAAACACATGGTTTAAATCAAACTGCTCAAAACGCTGAAACCAAAACACAGTACCTTGAGGCAAACACTTTCAATGCTTTTAGCTTTTTTAAAAACTCAAGTAATATGTTAACACGGCCATTTCTTGGTTTATCTATTTACGCTTCACTGATTAACTTCCTGTTATAATTGCCTATGTCTTAGCTCTTCTGTACCACCTACCACAGTTCTCCTTCCTTTACATTATTACGACAAGGAACTGCTTACTGAAAAGTCAAGGAGTTTATTTTTTTTTCCCCCTTGTAAAATTTTTTTTCCTTGGAGTTAACACTTCCCTCTTTGTTTCGTTTGCTTAATTTTCTATGCATTTACATTCAGGCTTTTCCAGACACTCTAACTGAACTATCAATATATATACAAATATCATTTTCCACACAGTCAAGTCCATCAGACAATCTGTGAATTTCAAAGTAGCTGGGCCTATTTCATATATATTGGACCCCCCTGGATTGTTTTCCTGTGTCGGTTCCCTGCCTTCTGGGTTCTAGTTCTCTTTCTTTTTCGTTTTCTCATTTTGCTGAAGTATTCTGGTTGTTTCCTAAAAAAGGATCCACAGGAAGTCAAACTTAAAGTCCTTGCAGATTTAAAAATGTCTTTGTTCTGTCCCCACACTTTACTGAAAATTCGGCTGAGCATAACCTTCTAGATGCAAAATAATTTTCCCACAGTATTTTGGTGGCTTTGTTCTTTTGTCTTGTAGCGTAGCTTTCAGTGCTGTTAAGAGCTCTGATGGCATTCTGATTTTCCTTCTTTTGTTTGTGATTCATTTGCCCCCCAAAGCTGTTATACAATTCGTTGTTTCTGGAGTTGTGAATGTTGATGACAGTGTGTCCAGAGAAGGGTAATTTTTTTCATTCATTGTGCTGGGCTCTGGACTGAAAGTTCCTTGACCTTCAGTTCTGAAATTTTTCTTGTATTACTTCTTTGATAATTTCCTTCTCTCACCTCACAACTCCTATTCAGATATTCAAACTCCTGGATGCTTCACAAAAATTTTTAATTTACTATTTCTCCCCTATTTTCTCTCTCTTCATCTTTTCACTTTGCCTTTTGGAAGCGCCTGATTTTGTTTTCTAGCCTTTCTATTATATTTTAAAAGCATTTAAGCTAGTTATAGTTTTCATTTTTCAAAGTTTCCTTATTATCAAATATGCTAGCTCACCTTTAAAAAACTTTATTATGAAAAACATCAAACAGTTTGGAATTCAAAATAATGCCTTACACATACATGCTCAGTGACTTTCTAGCCATCATCCTTCCTCTACAGCACAGTGTAGTCCAGGGCCTGCACTAAGCTGGCATTCGGTGAATAAATGAAAATTAGAGCTGGCTAAGGCCTCCAAGCTACTGCCAGCCACCTGGCCATCAAGCTAGCACTCTGACCTCCCACAGTGCTCGGACAGGAAGCAATAAAAAAGAACATATTCATCTAAAATTTTGCTCTCATTTGTAAATGTTAAAAATTATTTATTTTAAAAGACTTAAGGTAAAGTTACAGACTGCCATCCAACAAGGCTTTCCTGGGCCTCACTCATTCCCAGGAACCTACTCTACAGCAGCTTCTTACTAAGGCAAATAGCAGGCTCTCCAGTGAGCCCTACTAAGGCAAGCTTTCAGCCTGGCCTGGCTGACAGCAGTCCCCATAACTCTCTCCCCATCCATGACTCTAAAGACCTTGGTTTGAGCATTATCTCTGAAAAGTGTGGGCAACCAATGAACTACTCTGGGTCCTCAGAGGAGATGAGGATGATCCTTGTCTAAAGACGGTTCCAGAAACAAACTGACTTACTAGTCTCTAGAGGTTCTGAGCCTTATGTCATGACAAACATCAAGTAGTCTATTTAAATGTCAGTCTTCTTTTAAAGAAATACTGCACAACTCAAACAGGGCAGTCTAAAAAGTATTTTAGTGGTTAGCACATGAGATCACTTGTGAAGGACTCATAAGACTAGCATCTCTCACCCCAAAACAGAAATAAGCCCCTGGCATCCGCTTTCTAACACCCTCCTAGGCTCTCCTGTACTTAGAATCTGAAGGATGGAACCACTACGTCTGAAGCACCAAGGAAGGACAGAATGGCAATAGGATACAGGAAGGGGATACTTTGGCAACAATAAAAGTTGAGTTTTTACATAAAAATTTGATAAAGACATGATTTCGGAGATTGACTCAGCTTTGTGTCATTTTAGAGATTGATGCAATCAAACTTTTAGCTTAAAATATTACCAAGGATTGAGGAAACACCCGCAACATGGCTAATACAAGACAAAATCTCATACCTCTGAGTGGCAGCAGGTTGACAGTTAACACCGGGAGATGTTTTTCAAGCCAACACGTGCCAAAATGGCACAGGGCGTGTATGCCATTGCCCAGACCCAAACTTTCTGAAGCCTGCAGCTGTGGCCAGGTCCTTCGTCCATCACACCCTTCATTCCTGTGCTTAGCACATCTTTTCAAAGCACCCTCTCCCCCACCTCGGGCTCTGCTCATGTGCGTGGTTGCAGCCTGTTATATAACTGCCACCTTACCAAAACCAAAATGCTGAACTGCTGTAGAGCTGTTAAATTATGCAAGGCTTGACCTTATTGCTAGGAAATACCTAGCATATTTTAATTGTCTTGGAGGGCCCAGGCAGCATTTTGAAGAGCAATTACTACATTCTTAGTCATTCCTCTAATCTATGCTCATGCGACAAGGGGCAACTGATAACTCTTGGACTGATAACGGTGGAGAGCAGTGAGTCTCATTATTTCATCACAGTTTTCGTGAGATAATTATAATAACCGCAGTCCCTTACTGAACACTTACTATGTGCCAAATGCTGTTTCAAGAGCTTTTCATGCATTAATTTGTTACCTTCATCACCTATCCTGTGGGGTAGGAATTCTTTTTATTTTTTTGTAATACAATTATAATTAACTTTATAGTAATTTATACTCTCACTCTATAGCTGAGGAAACAGCAGCAAAGGGATGTCAAAGGTCACGTGGCTAGAAATTGTAGATACAAGGCACAGACCCAGGCAGGCGGCGTGCCCAGAGCCTGGCCCTCATCACCGCGCAGACGGCTCCTCCTCCTGCCAGCCTGGCCCGGCTGCATGTGCCGGGGCTTGGAGAGCCTGGGCATACGCTTGGGTTTGGTTTACATGGATGCCTTGTGACACAGACAGTTGGCAGGCCCCAGAGCCCGGGCATCCACGCTACAGAAGGTGCTCAGAAACACCCTGGGCCAGGGGGATGCTTCCCAAAGAATTCCACTACACTCAACATTTTGCCAAGGTATTGCCTCCAAGGACTTTGAAAAATAACTTGGCTCCTGAGGCCAAATGGCTGTGCACATCAGGAAGACAGGCGCTTGGGCCCAGGCCAGTTTGGGGCCTGAGAAGGTGAACGGGTCACAGCACCAGACTGCTGCTGTCACGTTCTAGACAGGGTGGCTACCCAAGCCTACTCCCGAGATGGGAAGCTTCGGGAGAGCTTAACAGTGTCCACAGGGAAATGTCAGAGAACTTAACAAAGAAAGCAAAACCAAAGACAAGAAAGAGCTCTGTTTCTCAAAGGGTGAGCTGAGGGCTCTCTACATTAGGATCAGCCAGAGATCCTGATGTAGATCCTGATTTTGTTTATTTGGTTTTAATGCAGATACTCCGAGCCTATCCTGTACCTACTGAATCAGGGTCTCCCCCTATCAGGCGTAGCAGTCTGGATTCTGAGCAGTCTGATATATTCTCATCACTGATATCCACTGCTTTGCGTCTCTGGGGCTTCATGTCCAGGCATCAGAGAAAAGCTTTATTTAGAAAGCAGTATTTAATTCAGTGAGGAGTGTTCAGGTCTGAGAATCAGGGTTCCAGTCTCAGCTCCATGAACAACTTGCTGGTTGACTTTCGGGGGCTTGTCTCTTGGCCTCCCTTGACTCTTAATAAGATCAGGAACCAAGGTTCCTCCCAGCTCTAAATCCTGTGCTTCCTTCTAAGTATATCAGAGTGTACTTGTCATACTTGAGTGTGAACTGACACAGAACTGATGAGGCCCTAGGAGGAGCGGTCAGTCAAGCACCCGGAAGGCAAAGATCAGTCAGTCTGGGCTGGAGCAGGGCACTGGGCCTTGACAACTGGGAGAATGTGGGGGCGGCCAGCCCGACAGGGCGGGCATCATGAAGACCCGAGTGTTGAGGAGGCTGGGGAAGGGAGCTGGGAGGGAAACAAAGCAGGTCTAAGTAAAGGGAAGGGTTTGGAAATGACTCTGGGAGGTAAGATGGCTCCAGGTTACAGAAGCTCTGGAAAGCCAGAGAGGGGCGTGGTATATGACAGAACCCGAAAAGGGAAGCAGGAACGGGGTGTTTGGGGAAGATGGCTATGGAGGCAGGATGCAGGGGCTCGGAGTAGGGAGGAGGCCGGCCTGGGAGCTCTGCTAGGAGGAGAAACCTGTGACCCTGAGGACAAGCTTGTTCTAGAGCCTGTGAGGCCTTGACCTGGATCTGCGGCAGCAGGAGCAGGAGGGGAGAACATGTCAATGGGAAAAGCTCCAGGACCCAGGGATTGTGAGTGGCTCTTACTCGTTTTTACTTCTTGCTTATCTGTAGTTTTTGTTCTCTCAGCAGTGAGCAGATATTGCTTTGTGATAAGAAAAAGAAACATATAGTTCAGCATTTCCTTTGGGAAACCAGCAAACAAATCGCCACCCCTTTGCAGCTCAGCCTTCCTCTTTCTAGCCTGCTTCTCTTTTGACCCCGTTCTCATTAGAACCCTAATTCTCATATTTTTACCCATTTACCCGTACCACACGGTCTTGTCCCTTCACTAAGAAACGTCTGCAGAGCATTCCTTCTTTTCTGGAGCATTCCTTCTGCCATTTTTGGACTGTAAAGCCCCGCAGTCATGAAGGGAGGCTGCTCTTGGGGTTCAGGCTCCTGGTCTTAGGAGAGCAGGTCAATCAGCTCCCTGTGGGCCCACAGCTGCTCCAGACCAGGGGTCTACCAGCTCCCTCCCTCAAGCCTGCTCTGAGGAGTCTTTCTGTCCATGAACCCAATCTCTCAGCACCTGTCTCAAAATCTTCTCCGAAAGAATTCCTGTCATCATCCTGGTAAATGCTCGCATCCATGAGCAAGACCACTGGACCTCCCAGTTTCACAACCCTCGACCCTCCCAACTTCTGGGACCATTCCTGTCCTCCCACGGCCACTGAGCAGATCTTCCATAAGATGTCAAGCTCTGAAAACCCACCCTGACCCTGAGCACCTGTCTTCTGGCTTCTTGGATGTCCAAATTCCAAATAAATCCCCAGCCCTTGGTACTCTTCGTAATTCACTCTCCTCCCAGGCATCCTGGATTAAGGTCAATCAGTATGCTGGATTTTCTCATCCTCTGAAGTACTACGACGCCTCCCGAGCCACCCCTAGCCTGGTACCTAGTGCACTTTTCTCCTAGAGGAGAGCTGCCCAGCCACACTACTGGGTTCCCTTAAGCCAGAGTTTTATTAAGGCCCCCGGGGGGCTCAACTGCCCACAGCCCAGTGACTCTCTTCTACTGTCAATCCTACTGGAGACCCTCACCACTATCCTCAAGACCCTGGCTCCACTCAAATAGTTTCACCTCCGATTTCACTAAGAAATTGGCAGCTGTGAGTTAATTATGAACATTATTTTCCCTTTCTTTTGGCTCGGAACTCTCCCATATCTTCTCTTGTCTTTCCCTTCTTTCTGGAAGCAATGTTGTACTGCCCCTTGAGGGCTGACTTCTGTGTCTGAGTCAAGGCCCTCCTGTCTTTCAATTGACTATTGCTTCTTTATTGTAGCTTTAAGCTCTCTTTCTTCTCTGGCTGTTCTCCATCAGTCAAGAAAAATGCTTTGACATTCCCCTCCCCTACCACCCTCTCATCTTCTTCTTACAGCCAAGCTCTTCAGAAAGTTTTGCTATTTTTGTAGAAGTGATGCATGTCCATACAAACATTTTAAACAACACTGAAGAGCAAAAAAGAAAATAACTGTTATCCAACATCCTACCACACACAGATATCATTGTTAGAAACCTGGTGACCATGCCTCCAAATTATTTTCTACATACTCATTCATATATAGAAGTATGTATTTAAAAAAAGAATTATGTATTTAACACAGAAGAGGTTATGTTGTACACATTCTTCTGTGACTGCTTTTTGTAACTAACAATATCTCCCTAGCACATTCCCATGTCCACGTCATATGTTTTGTAACTACAAAAGGTACTCTAGGGTGGTCCAGTGGTTAAGACTCAGCTTCCAATGCAGGGTATATGAGTTCAATCCCTAATTGAGGAACTAAGATTCCACACGCTGTGTGGTGCCATCAAATTAAAAAAAAAATAATAAGATAAAATAAATGTACTCTGTTGCTGTTTGCTGTTAAGTCGCTTCAGTCATGTCCAACTCTGTGCGACCCCATAGACGGCAGCCCACCAGGCTCCCCTGTCCCTGGGATTCTCCAGGCAAGAACACTGGAGTGGGTTGCCATTTCCTTCTCCAATGCATGAAGGCGAAAAGTGAACGTGAAGTCGCTCAGTTCTGTCCGACTCTGAGCGACCCCATGGACTGCAGCCTACTGGGCTCCTCCGTCCATGGGATTTTCCAGGCCAAGAGTACTGGAATGGGGTGCCATCTGTAAATAACACAATTACTTCCCTGACCCTTATTGATCTGTTTCCTTTTTTTTTTTTTGGCTGCTATAGATAATGCTGTGGTGAGTATTTTTGCACTTGTGAAATTATTTATTTACGGAAAAAATTTTAAAACAGGTAGTTGGATAAAATACACTCAAATTTCATATATCAAATATACTATTCTACAAACCAGTCTTCCAGAAAGGGTGTACTAATTTAAACATCTATCAATGGTTGTCATTTCCCTAAATGCTTAAGAACTCTGAGTTGTGTTAATGTTTGAAAATTTTTTCCTAATGTAAAGGATGAAAGAGAGGAGAGCATGACCTGCTGATGTTAAAAACATACAAGGATATTTTGTACAACTTTCACCTAGTATTTCGAAAGCATAGGAAATATACAAATTCCTAAGAAAAAGAAGCTTCCCAAAACTTACATGAGAAGAAACAGACTATCTGAATAGTCTGGTATATATTAAGTAAATTAAATCTATATTTAAAAAGCTTCCCAACAAGAAATTTCAGACCTCGAAAGGCTTCACTACTGTAATCTACTAAATATTTAAGGAAGAAATAACACTAACCTTACACAATTTCTTCCAGAGAATAAAATTCTCCAATTTGTTTTTTGAGGCCAGCATAACCTTGATATCAAAACCTCACAAGGACATTTAAGGAGAAAAAAATCACAAGTCAATCTGTTTGGGGTATGATGATAAAGTTACAGGCACTGTTAATATTAACAGGTTTGCTGCCAGTTATTTCATAACTAAGAGAATGGTAAATTTTGGTTAGAGGTCAATGAAAATTAAGATGTAATATTTTTTCCTAATCAAGTTGATGGACTCCCTCAATTCTACTCATGGACCACTCAGGGAGAAATCTCTGCACTAAAAAACCAGTGTTGGAAGCAGCCTGACCATGCACTCCATCCAAACGAAATCCCACCAGTTCAGAGCCTTCGTGAGGGCCTCTGTGTGCCAGGGATGGCGTGGGTCTTCAAACACTTTTTCAAATGATTTCTTTTAAGATGACTCCTTCTGACTTTGCATTTCACACATTTCTTTGTTCTCCAATACGATTTTCCTTTGGTTAATATGAAGGACTTGACTCAACATTTCACCTCCTTTATCCTCAAAATAAACTGCCACAGAAACAGGGTAGAGCTGGCGAGTCAAGCAAACGACTCCTCTGATGACACCCAGGCTATCTGACAACGCATTTGTAAATAGAGCATTTTAAACCAACATGGACTTTTGTGGCCAGCATGCTGCACAAAGCCAGCTTGGCTCCAGGCCCAGCACTCATGACACCCAGCAGAAGGCCACCTGAGAGAAATGTGGCACGACTGGGGTGCAACCGGCACAGCCGGAGCTGCAACTGAGGGCCGCTTACACTCCCTCTGGAAAGCTCAGTGACCAAGCGTTTCGGATACCTTCCTCAACTCCCTTCTTTCAGGAAGAGAACCAGCTAAATTCAATAACTGCAGTTTTACTGCTTCTGTTAAATTTATCTCTATGGAGAGGAGGCGATATTTTTTTTAAAATTTACCTCAATACACAACTAAAGCCCGGGATTAACATTTTAAATTATGAAACCCTTGGATATACAGAGAAGTAGAGAGAATAAATATAACAGACAGCTATATATTGGGCTAGCCAACTACTCAGATCTTGGATTGCTTAACATTTTGCTTGTATCTCTCTCAAGAAAATAGTCCATAGGAAACAAAACATTAAAGATACAATGGAAGCTACCTGTGTAGCCTTTCCTGGTCCCACTCCCTGTCCCCCATCTCCAGAAACAACCACTGGGGATGTTTTTGTAGTTTTACATACATGCACACCCTATAGAGGCTATTTTTGCATGCTCTCAAATTTTCCTGGTTCGCTATCACCCTCTATGTGTTTTTGTTCAACATCACATTTTAAAATCTGAGCCTTGTGAAAAGATGTGGCTCGGCACATCCCCTTTAATTGCTGTATATTATTTCATTGTCTGAACATGACTCAATTTATTTATCTAGGATTTTGTTTTTATAAGATCTTCTCTAACTAGATCTCAGCCCAGCTCCTCAAACGAGCATATACCTCAAGAGAATCAAGTGGCCCTACAGGCACTGGCTTCCTTTTATTTCTAATAATTCTTAGAAAATGATCACCAAGCTTAAGGGAGAACAAGCACGCTTGTGGTGATGCTTCTGAGCTGAACCAGCAACAAGTGAGGGCAAGGTAGTTCTAAGATATAATTCAATGTCTTTTCTGGCTGTGAAACAGCCAAATCTAGTTCTGTGGCCTTACCAGAGGGTCTACAAGCCACTAAACTCTTTTGACTAATTCCTTTCTGCCTAGAATAGTTTAGGTGGATTCTGTGTTTTGCCATTTAGAAGTCTGACCAATACAATGGGATTCAAGAATCTTTAAGAGCCTTCTTAGCATCCCATCCTTCTAAAATATCTCAGCATTCCACTTTTAATTACACACTTAGACATGGTGTATAAGTATTAATAGTGAAGCCTATCACTTCTGCCAGAATTTTAAGAGATAGAAGCTATTCTTACCCCAAGAACCCCATGGATGGGACTCTTAACCTCCACTATAAACTTTAGCTCCTCTCATTTCTACTATTCACAGTTCACAACTGAATATGAAGAGTGTTGATGAGATTTAAGAGTTAATAGCGAGACTCAAGGAAACAGAATTTATTATGTAAATAACAGAAAATGAATTGTAAGAAAATGTGGCCTGTCAACTTGGGTGAGCTCTAGAATTTATCCTGTTAAATATGCTGCCTCTGGCAGAAGCAGAAAGAAGCATCTTTCAGAAAAATATGGTTGCTGTCTTTCAAAATGTAAATCTCAAAGGGCTTATGATATTCTCCAAATATTTCCTAAATTTCCTTTGAACAGAGTCAGTCAGTGGTTTAAGGCTTGGCGCCACTGTTTGGCAGGGACATATCTACATGTTCTAGATCATACAGGCAAGCTACTTATTAACTTCTCTAAGCCTCATTGGGGATTACAATATCTGTATCTTAAGGCTGTTGGAGGATGAACTGAGATCCACATGTACAGTACTTGACAGTCACCATAAAATAAGTGGCAGCTTGCATGGCACTCTGAATATCCTCCTCTTAAAGCACAGCCAGGGCTCACTTATCTGTGCATCCCAAGTCCCTGGTACAGGTGAATAGCATACAATGGGTGTTAAATAAATGTTTGCTGACTAAACGAACTGGAGATAATAATAACAATGACATGTTTATTAAATACTTATGCATTTTGATATGTACTATATACACACACATACATATTGTTAATATATAATCCTCATACACCCATTAGGTATGTACCACTATGAAATGAAGGAGTGGAGAGGTTAACAACTTGTTCACACAACTCAAAAGTGATAGAGCTGGAATTCAAACCCAAGCCCGTGTTCTTGAACATTATCCTGTGTTTCCTGCACCCTGCTCAGACAGTGCAGGAAGGTGACAGGAGAAGGTGACGTTTGAGATGGATCTGGGAGGATAAGAAGAATCCATCAGGCATATAAAGGAAAAGGCATCTGATAAGAGAAACCAGCACGTGCACAATGGAGTGAAATGCACAGCACGTTTGGGTTCAGATCATCACCACGTGGAAGGGGATCCCTGGACAGGAGTCTATAAAGGTGGCCCAGTCTGTGAAGGACTACAGGCTATGAAACGCCATGTTTTTATCTTAAGGCCAGTGAGAAACACCTTTGAGCATGATCAGAGCTGTCCTTTGGTAATTTACATCCAGCAGGCTTGTGGATAAAGAAGACAGGAAGACAGAAAAGAAGTTTAGCCACTGACCTGGTCTTCAAACTACCACACAACTGCACTCATCTCACATGCTAGCAAAATAATGCTCAAAATTCTCCAAGCCAGGCTTCAACAGTACACGAATCGTGAACTTCCCGACATTCAAGCTGGATTTAGAAAAGGCAGAGGAACCAGAGATCAAACTGCCATCTGTTGGATCATCAAAAAAGCAAAAGAGTTCCAGAAAAACATCTATTTCTGCTTTATTGACTATGCCAAAGCCTTTGACTGTGTGGATCACAACAAACTGGAAAATTCTTCAAGACACAGGAATGCCAGACCACCTTACCTGCCTCCTGAGAAATCTGTATGCAGGTCAAGAAGCAACAGTTAGAACCAGACATGGAACAACAGACTGGTTCCAAACTGCGAAAGGAGTATGTCAAGGCTGTATATTGTCACCCTGCTTATTTAACTTATATGCACAGTACATCATGAGAAATGCTGGGCTGGAGGAAGCACAAGGTGGAATCAAGATTGCCAGGAGAAATATCAGTAACCTCAGATATGCAGATGATACCACCCTTATGGCAGAAAGCAAAGAAGAACTAAAGAGCCCCTTGATGAAAGTGAAAGAGGAAAGTGAAAAAGCTGGCTTAAAAGTCAACATTCAAAAAACTAAGATCATGGCATCCAGTCCCATCACTTCATGGAAAATAGAGGGGAAACAATGGAAACAGGGACAGACTTAATTTTCGTGGGCTCCAAAATCACTGCAGATGGTGACTGCAGCCATGAAATTAAAAGACGCTTCCTCCTTGGAAGGAAAGTTATGACCAACCTAGACAGCATATTAAAAAGCAGAGACATTACTTTGCTGACGAAAGTCCATCTAGTCAAAGCTATGGTTTTTCTAGTCGTCATGTATGGATGTGAGAGTTGGACCATAAAGAAGGCTGAGCGCCGAAGAATTGGTGCTTTTGAACTGTGGTGTTAGAGAAGACTCTTGAGAGTCCCTTGGACTGCAAGGAGATCCAACCAGTCAATCCTAAAGGAAATCAGTCCTGAATATCCATTGGAAGGACTGATGCTGAGCTCCAATACTCTGGCCACCTGCTGTGAAGAACTGACTTGTTGGAAAAGACCCTAATGCTTCAAAAGACTGAAGGCAGGAGGAGAAGGGGACGACAGAGGATAAGATAGTTGGATGGCATCACCGACTCAATGGACATGAGTTTCAGCAAGCTCTGAGAGTTGGTGATGGACAAGGAAGCCTGCCATGCTGTAGTCCATGGGGTCGCAAAGAGTTGGACACAACTGAACGGCTGAACTGAAGTGAACTGGTCTTCCACCTCTGAGATGCTGATCATCTCAACATCATCTTTTAAGCGATGTCTTAACATCAGTGGCAAACAGATGGTGGTCTCTATACAAACTGGGTCATACCACCTGGATGAAGATTTTGCTCTCAGGTAGGTTTCACCTGGTTTATTTACCTGGTGACAAAAGAACTCAAGCTACCCAGCAACTGCCAGGCTCTTCTCTTTTGTTTAGGTAATAGAAACACTTCCTTATTTTGTGTGTTGGGGGGTGGTCAGCTACCTGTGCACAGCCTGAAAGGTGTCCCCCATGTTCTCTGGAGCCTAGGTACTCTCGGCAGAGCTGAGGCTTAGCACATTTGTTTCTGTTCTGGTGACATTCTAGGCTTCTGTTTCCTGGATTCCATCAAGATAGTCACTATTTTTACACTATTGTATAACTATGGGAGATTATATTTTAAACTCAAATGCTTGTTTATCTTATCTTGTACTTTTGTATTAGCTTTCTGCAGAAGGATACTCAAGATAGAAGAAATTCTCAGCTCCAATTTTAAACCTGGAAAAAGATATAATGTACAAAGTCTGTTTGGGTAAGTTCCTAAAAAAGCGTGGAGAAAGTCATAGGTTTTGTCTTTCAGAACACTCTTCACTGCAAAATGCAGAGTAAATCTGCCCGGCCAGATTGTAAAATGTCTTGGTCTCCTCTTCTGCTTAAATCATGACCAAAAATTTACTTCTGAGGGAGGGCTGGTACTATATTAAGCTTCACACTGCTTCACATTAAGGAGGCTGATCAAAATTTAAGGAGAGAACAGAGGCCAGAAACAGACCTACACACATACAGTCATCTGATTTTTTGATAAAGATTCAAAGGCAATACAATAGAAAAAGCATGGTTCTTCAATAGCTGATGTGGAAACAACTGAACATTCCCATGCAAACAAACTTCAATTTCTGCTCTTCAAATGACATCATCAACACCTTGAACCCGTTAGGACAGCTACTATCAGTAAAGAAAGTAACAGTCCTGGTGAAGATGTGGAGAGACTGGCATCCTTGTTGTACTGGGCTTCAACACAAAATGGTACAGCTGTTGTGGGACAGCAGGTATGGTGGTTGCTCAAAAATTTAAATATACAATTACCATGCGATGCCAAAATTCCACTCCTGAATATACATCCCTAAGTACTGACAGCAGGGACTGGAACAAGTAATTGCATATCCACGTCCACAGCAGCAGTATTCACAATGGCTACGACATGGAAGCCGTCCAAGTGTCCACTGACATACGAATAAATACACAAAATGTGGTATCTTTTACATACCACGTCTGTAAAAAGATATCTAATACATATGTATTTTTCTCTCCCTCTTTCTCTCTCAATATAACCTTAAAAAGAAATGCTACAAATGGATTCTGGCATGCTACAAACGGATCCACCTTGAGGACTTTATACTAAGTGAAATGTCAGTCATGTAAAGACAAATACTGCCTGATTCCACTTACATGAGTAGGGTAGTCAAAACAAGAGACAGAAAGCAGAAAGACGGCTGCCAGTGGCTGGGGAGAGGGACAATGGGCAGTTATTTAACAGGTACAGCGCTTCAGAGTTTCAAGGTGAAAAGAGTTCTGGAGACGGATGGTGGTGATACACTCACAACAACACGGATGTAGTCATTATCACTGAATTGTATACAATTTAGAATATACAATTATTAAGTAAATTGTAAGACAGTAAATTTAATGTAAAGTGTGTTTAACCACAAAAAAATTGGAAAGTCAAAGACATTGCTTAGAGGATGAAAAGACAGGTCACAGACTAGGATAAAATATTTGCAAAACACATATTCAGCAAAGTACTTGTATCCAGAATATATATTAAAAAAGCTCTCAAACTCAATAATAATAAATCAAATAATCTACTGTTTTTTTAAATTGGTAACAGTACGAACAGACACCTCGCCAAAAGGTGAATGGCACATAAAAAGAATATCAGCATTATCAGTTGTTAAGAGAATAGAAATTAAAACCCCAACAAAATACCACTAGTTGTCTGTCAGAATGGCTAAAATTTAAAAACTGACAATGCTAAGTAGGTGCTGATACCGAGCCACTAGAAGAGTCATACACGACCGGTGGAGATGCAAAACAGCACCGCTACTCTGGAGAACTGTTTGGTAGTTTTTTTAACAATAAAGTTAAATATATACTTTCAAACTGGCACACGCATACAATCAAATACTATTCAGCAAGAAATACCAACAAAGAACTGATACAGGAAACCACCTGGAGGCGCTTCAAAAGCATTTTGCTAAGTGAAAGAAACCAAACGCCCAAGGCTCCAGACGGCATGATTCTGTTTAGATGAAGTTTCAGAAAATGGAAGGAAGCGGAGAGAAGAGAGCTGTTCTGGGCTGAGTGTGGAAGGCAGGTAACGGCGAAGGGGCGCAGGGGTTACTCTGTGAATCACGGAAATGTTCTCTATCTTGATTACGGAGGTGGTTACATAGCTGTATGAGTTTGGCAAAGCTCACAGAACTTTCCAACTTTTGTCATTATTGCTAAGTCGCTCTTCGAGTCAAGCTCTTTTGCAACCTCATGGACTGTAAGCCCACCAGGCTCCTCTGTCCATGCGACTTCCCATGTAAGGATAGTGGAGTGGGTAGCCATTCCCTTCTCCAGGGGATCTTCCTGACCCAAGGATTGAACCTCCATCTCCTGCACTGACAGTGGATTCTTTATCACTGAGCCACCTAGGAAGCTTTCTAATTTTGGGTTACATCAAAAAGAATGATTTTTATTATATGTAAGTTTACCTTATTAAAAAACTCAAAAAAAAAAATCAAGAAGTCAAGCCTGTGCAGTGAAACAGAGTATCCTATGGGATAGAAAAATTCACGCTCACCAGTAAGTACTCATACCCTTGACAGAGTTAACAGCTCCTCCAACTGTATATGCCTGGTGGATGACTAACATGAAATGTGTTTGTTCTAACCAAAGCAAAAATTAAATCTGTTAAACTGTTGCCTCAAAAATGGGGTAAGAAAATACGGCTCTGATGGAGGTCTATGGAATTAAAGTCACTGGTTTCTGATCTGGACATGACTGAGTCAAATACTCAGAACAGATTTATGGTATGCTGAGCACGGAAGCTGGCTCCTGGACAGGACGCAGAGGGAGACATCACACATAACGCTGACTACAGGATGCATGTTTACTGGAACACTGACTTCACTTTGACACCGAAAGGCTACATTTATTCAAGCTGTGTTGACAAAGGAGTGTGGTTTGTTCTTCCAGGTACCCTGAAACACTGAAAGCTTAGGTTAAACACTAATTATGAAAGGTAAGAATAGCATCAGCCATCACACACTAAGCCACTTCTCTTCACTTTTTAAAGCGCTTTGAGTACCAGGATTTTAAAACATTTTTGGCAAGTAGCCTTAATACAAGTTATAATTACAAAGAAATCTTTCAGTTTTTAACTCAAAGCAGTTTTTAACTCAGAATCAAAATGAGTGATTACTTAGGTGATTACATAATCCTTAGCGTCCATACAGACCACTGTTTATCAGGCCCTGGTTTCAGAGAACTGTGCCACCAGTGTTTTCCGTGCTGACCCCAAATACAAAAATGCCCACATCCTAACCCAGTGCTACAGGCGGTTCCTAAGCCTTTGCTCCATTATGTGCTATTTCAAAGTCATAAGTGTAAATATTTGCCTAATTTAATTTTAAATAAAGCACTGACTATACATTCTCATTTTAAAAATAGTAAAATAAACGTTAAAAGAGTAAAGGGAAAGATACTATTTAATGAAAGTAGATTTTTAAAAAGAAAGCTGGGTCATTAAAAATATTGAACTTCAAATGTCTGATAAATCATGATTTAAAATCTGGAAAATAAGTTCCAAGGTAAATATTATACCTCAACATTTCCCAACAGAATCCTGACATTTCCCTTGACCTTAGCATCATATATTACTGCCAAAGCAAGTGAAAAACATATTATATACGTATATGTAAATCTAGAACTGTTTGTGGCCAGAGTGTTTCTTGACTTCTGCCAATTCCTGGCTGAAAGGACTTAGTGAACCCATTGGCCCTATCATGTATTCCCCTTCCTTCACTGCCGAAAGAGAAAAAGTCACTGAATTTCACTGAAAGAGAAAAAGCCACTGGCTTCACTTCTGGGTATATATCCAAAGAAAGCAAAATCACTATCCCAAAGAGGTGTCTGTACTCCCACACTCATTACAACATTATTTATAATAGTCAAGACATGGAAATAACCTAAGTGTCCACTGTCAGATGAATGGATAAAGAAGACTCTTTTTATACACACACACACACACATACATATATATATTCACATATATATTATATAAAGGAATATTATTCTATCATAAACAGAAGTTGTAACAACATGGATGGACCTTGGGGGCAAGACATGCTAAATGAAATAAGTCAGAGACGGACAAAACCTTTATGATCTCATTTATATGTGGATTCCAAAACAAAACCAAAGTCACAGAAAAAGAGATCAGATTTGAGGTTGGCAGAGGGTGAGGGGCAAAGGAATTGGGTGAAGGTGGTCATAAGGTACAAAGCTCCAATTATAAGATAACAAGCAACAGGCATCTAATGAGCAACATGATCACTAGAGTTCACAATGCTGGGTGGTATATTCATAAGTCGCTAAGAAAGTGATCAATGCAAAGAAATAGAGGAAAACAACAGAATGGGAAAGACTAGAGATCTCTTCAAGAAAATTAGAGATACCAAGGGAACATTTCATGCAAAGATGGGCTCGATAAAGGACAGAAATGGTATGGACCTAAAAGAAGCAGAAGATATTAAGAAGAGATGGCAAGAGTACACAGAAGAACTATACAAAAAAGATCTTCACGACCCAGATAATCACAATGGTGTGATCACTCACCTAGAGCCAGACATTCTGGAATGTGAAGTCAAGTAGGCCTTAGAAAGCATCACTACGAACAAAGCCAGTGGAGGTGATGGAATTCCAGTTGAGCTATTCCAAATCCTGAAAGATGATGCTGTGAAAGTGCTGCACTCAATATGCCAGCAAATTTGGAAAACTCAGCAGTGGCCACAGGACTGGAAAAGGGCAGTTTTCATTCCAATCCCAAAGAAAGGTAATGCCAAAGAATGCTCAAACTACCGCACAATT
>NW_011494615.1:3814612-3814747 GCF_000754665.1 Bison bison bison
TGCAGCCATGAAATGAAAAGACGCTTCCTCCTTCGAAGGAAAGTTGTGACCAACCTAGATAGCATATTCAAAAGCAGAGACATTACTTTGCCAACAAAGGTCCATCTAGTCAAGGCTATGGTTTTTCCAGTGGTC
>NW_011494615.1:3815245-3826346 GCF_000754665.1 Bison bison bison
GGATGAGATGGCTGAATGGCATCACTGACTCAATGGACGTGAGTCTGGGTGAACTCCGGGAGTTGGTGATGGACAGGGAGGCCTGGCGTGCTGCGATTCATGGGGTCGCAAAGAGTTGGACAGGACTGAGCAACTGAGCTGAAACTGAACCGAAGAAAGTGAATCTTAAAAATTATAATCATAAGAAAAAAACCTGGTAACTATGAGGTCATGGATGTTCAAACTCACTGTAGTAATCATTTCACTATATGTGTGTATATGTATGTATGTCACGTCATTATGCTGTATACCTTAAACTTCAATAGTGTCACATGTCAACTGCATCTCAATAAAACTGGGCTGAAAATAAACAAATGCTCCAGAGTTAAACTTGAGGCTGTGTAGTCCTATGTTTGCATATGGACTTCCCCTGTGACGTGGGCCACTCCAGTCAAGTGCAGTCTGAGGCAAATTTTGGAAGCCCCCAGACCTACGTCCAGGGCAGCACAGACAGAAGAAGAGTTTTCCAGTCACTGGCCAGAGAGCTCTGTCTAGTAGTAACCAGCAGCGCTAAAACCAGAGATAAGCTCCTTTGTGTTTACCCCAGGAAGACATTTCTATCTACTTAAATGGATGCTTTCTCAATTGAGAAACAAAATGAAAGATAAGATACAGGTTTAAACCTGCTTGCCAATCAAACAGAATATTAGATCAAAAATACATCTAACTCAGGATATTCGAGAATGCTGATCTAAATTCTGGTGTTAAGACGAAAGCTTAAGAATGCATCCTTTGAAGGCTGGCTCAACAACAGTTGTCACTGAAGCCCCACTGATCTAGACTTGATTTCACACTGAATTCATTATCATTTCTCTTTTTCAGGGACAATCAAGATTCTCAAAGCACTAACCCAATTTGACTTTTACATCAGTCACTAGCACTTTGCTGAAATAAACCTTTAAAGGGACAACTCTGCAATTCTAGTCTTCCTTAAAACAATTTGGATAGGTCTAAAAATTAATCAGGGGACTTCTACTTCCAAGAAGATGGAGTATAATTCTTCCTAATCTGTCCACTAGTACAACTAAAAGCCCAGTTTATAGAGCAAACACAAGCTGACTGAAAGGTGGGGGGAAGAAGGCAGAGCAGGGAGGGAGCTGAGAACTTAAACCAAGGCTGGTGACCCCTGGGTTTTCTTTTGCCTCATATAACCCAAACTCAGAGCCAAAGGAGCTAGATATTGGCAAAAATCAACAGCTGCTGACAAAAAAAAAAAAGTCCTTTCAGAAGCCTATTCTTTGTAACCAAAGGACCAGAAAAGGGACAGTCTAGCAAGACAGGAAACTTTCAGATAATAAAACTGCTCTGCTGCAGAGAACACCACACACGCACACACTGTGGCCCCAACCCCACCGAGGTCAGCAAACCCCAAAGGGCATGTAGATCTCCACCCCCACCAGGGTATAAGGAGGCACCCCCCACCCTGCTGGGGCAGTGGCTGAGAAAGCCATGTGGGGAGAAGAGACCTTCACTCCTAACTGCTGGTAATGGGTCCCTCCCTCTCCCAGTGGTGCCAGTGAAGACCATGTGGCTAGCCTGGACTTCCATTCCTACCAAGGTGTCAGAGGAGGCACAAGAAGATTCAGGGTTTTTAGCCTCACCCACTCCCACTACAGAGATCATGTGGGAGCTGAAACTCCCTTCCTGCCCATCAGTTTGTCAGGAGAGGTCAAGTGGAGATCCTGGACTTCTACCTCTCCCTGGCAATAATGGGGCAGTGTTTCCCCTTCTCTGCTGGAGCAGTGTCAGAGAAAACCAACTAAAACTGAAGCTTTAAATAAGACGCAGACTCTCATAACATGATAAGAAAAAGTCCAGATTTCAACTGCAATTCACTTGTTACACCAAGAGCCAGAAGATCTCAAACTCAACGAAAAAAAGACAATCGAGGCCAACACCAAGAAAGCTATTACAATTACCTGACAAAAATTTTCAAGCAGCTATGGTAAAAGCAATTAGGAAGATATTGAAAACAAATGGAAACAGAAAGCCTCAGCAAAGACACAGCAAGTCTTAGCAAAGGAAAACAAGACATAAAGAAAAACTGAATGGCAAATTTTAAGTGAAACAAAAGTTGAAATAAAAAACTTGTGGATAGGCTCAATAGCAGAATGGAGGGGACTAGGAGCAAATCACTGAACTCAGAGATAGGACAAAATTACCCAATCTGAATCAACAGACAGAAGAGTTTTTTTTTTTTTTTTTTTTAAAGAGTAGTTGGTATTGATAAACCTGTGGGCCTGTAACAAAGGACCTCATATTTGTGTCATCAGAGTCCCAGGAGAAGAGGAGAAAAGAGCAGGGCTAAAAAAGTACTTCAGAAAATAAAGGCTGAAAACGTCCCAAATTTTGTAAGAGACAACCTTACAAATTCAAGAAGCTAAGTGAATCCCCAATAGAATAAACCTGAAGAAATCCACACTGAGACATATCATAACTAAACTTCTGAAAACTAAAGATGATACAGATACTTTGGAAGACAGTTTGACAGTTTCCCACGAAACAAAAAGCCTTCTCACCATACAGTACAGCAACGGTGCTCCTCAGCATTTACCCAGATGAGCTGAAACCGTGTGGGGTCAGTGTTACACGGGAACACTTTCTGCTCAGTTTTGCTATGAACCTAAAACCATCCTAAAAAATAAAGCCCATATTAAAAAACAACAACAACAAACATTGAGGACTTCCCTGGTGGTCGAGTGGTTAAGAATCAGCCTGCCGGTGTGGAGGACATGAGTTCAGTTCCTGGTCCAGGAAGATTCCACATGCTGTGGGGCAACCAAGCCTGTGCATCACAACTAGTGAGCCTGTGCACTAGAGCTGGGGAGCCGCGGCTACTGAAGCCCGCATGCCGCAAAGCCTGCATGCCGCAATCGGAAGCCTGCGCACCGCAACTGCAGAGTAGCCCCGGCTCGCAGAAACCAAGACCCAGCACAGACAAAATTAAATAAAATAGCTAAATTAAAAAAGAAGTTTTCTATAAAATAATACATTGAACTGAATGAAGATGAAAATATAACATCAGAATTTGCGAGATACTGCAAAAATAATACTAAGAGAAAAACGTGTGGCACAGTATGCATATGTTAGGAAAAGGAAACGTCTCAAATCAATAATCTAAGTTCCCTTCCAAGAACCTAGAAAAAGAGCAAAATAAACCCAAATCAAGCATAAGGAAGGAAAATAATAAAGAACAGAAAAGATATCAGTTGACTTGAAAACATTAAAAGTGGTAGAGAAAAATCAGTGAAATACAAAATGGGTCTTTTTTTTTTTAAAGATCAAGAAAATTGAGAAACCTCTATCAAGTCTCACCAAAAAATAAGATGGAAGACACAAATTACCAATATTACAAATGAAAGTGGGGATGTTAGAAACAGGGGCTGTCTCTTCAGACCCTGCAAGCATCGAATAGATAATGAGGGAATAATACTATGAACAACTCTACACACAAATATGACAACTTCGATGAAATGCATCAAATCTCAAAAAACAAAAATGACACAACTTATCCCATATAAAAGAGATGATCTGAATAGCTCTATAACTATTAGAGAAACTGAATTTGTCATTTAAAAATTCCACCCAAAGAAATCTCCAGGTCCAGACGATTTCACTGGGAATGAATACCAGTATTACACAATCTCTTCCAGAAAAGAGAACAGAATACTTTCCAATTTACTTTACAAAGTTGGCACCAAATTAGATAAAGACCATACCCAAAATGAAAAGCATAGACCAATATCACTCATGAATACAGATGCAAAAATCCTTAACAAAATGGTGGCAATGAGAATTCATTAATACACAAAAAGAATTACATACAAAATCATGAGGCTTATTCTAGGCATACAGGATGGTTCAATATTTTAAAATCTATCAGTGTAATCTACCAGATCAATAGACCAAAGATGAAAACTCACATGATCATATCAACTGATACAGGAAAAACATATGACAAAATTCAACATCCATCTCTGATAAAAACTCTCAGAAAAACTGGAATACAGGAGAACTTCCTCAACCTTTTAATAAAGACATACACACACACACATACACAAACAGCCAACAATATACTTTTACAACAGTAAAAGACTGAAATGGGAACAAGGTAAGGATGTCCATTCTCACAACTCTTATTCAGCATACTTCTCTAAGTTTTCATCGACACAATAAAGAAAAAGAAATAAAAGGCATACAAATCAGAAAGGAAGAAATAGAAATGTTCTTATGTGATGACATCTTAAAAGCCTTCTATGTTAAAAGCCTCAAAAAACATACAAAGTCTCTTATAACTAATAAGTGAGTTCAGTATAGAGGACATAACAAAGACATACAAAATTAACTGCATTCCTATATACTAGTACCGAACGTGTGAATACCAAAATTAAAAACATAACTAAAATCACTCAAAAAAAAAAAAAAAAAAGAAACATGTAACCACTTAGATTGGAGAAGGCAATGGCAGCCCACTCCAGTACTCTTGCCTGGAAAATCCCATGGACGGAGGACCCTGATGGGCCGCAGTCCATGGGGTCGCTAGGAGTCGGACACGACTGAGTGACTTCACTTTCACTTTTCACTTTTATGCACTGGAGAAGGAAATGGCAACCCACTCCAGTGTTCTTGCCTGGAGAATCCGAGGGACGGGGGAGCCTGGTGGGCTGCCGTCTACGGGGTCACACAGAGTCAGACACGACTGAAGCGACTTAGCAGCAGCAGCAGCAGCAACCACTTAGATACGTATCTAATAAAAACATTAATAGGACTTGTATGCTGAAAACCTATACAACCCTGATGAAAGAATCAAAGAATACCATATCTCAATAAATGGAAAGACCACGGTCATGAACTGGAAGATTCAATATAGTGAAGATGTTAATTCTCCCCAAACTGACACACAGGCTTAATTTGATTCCTATCAAATCTCAGCAAGCTTTCTGTAGATAGAGACAAGATTATTGTAATATATATGTATATATAGAATATATAGAGAAAGGAACTAGAACTGCTAAAACAAAAGACAAAATTTGGAGGAATCAGGCTATTCTATCTCAAGACTTAATATACAGCTACAATAACCAAGACAGTGGTATAGGCAGAGGGGACAGACACATAAATCAGTGGAATAAAATAGAAAACTCAGAGACCTACACAAATACGATGCACTGGTTTTTGACTGATACACTGAATTGAAATGCAAAAGAAACTCAAAAGAGGAAGGAAAGCCTTTTCAACAAATGTGGCTAAAGTGATTAGACAGTCAGAGACAAAAAACTTAATCTAGTTGTGGTTCCCTGATGGCTCAGATGATAAAGAATCTGCTTGCAGTGCAGGAGACTCAGGTTCAATCCCTGTGTCGGGAAGATCCCCCGGAGAAGGGGGATCTCCAAGTATTCCTGCCTGGAGAATTCCACGAACAGAGGAGCCTGGTAAGCTATGGTCTATGTGGTCAAAAGAGTCAGACACAATTGAGCAACTAACACTTTCACTTTCACCTTACAAAAATGAAATCACAACAGATAATGGTATTAAATGTAAAACATAAAACTACAAAACTTTTGGGAAGAGCATATGACAAAACACTCAGGTCTAGTGTGAGATAAAGGGTTCTTAGACTTGACCTCAAAAGCACAACCAATTGAAGGAAAAATTGATAGATTAAAAACTTTTGTTCTGCAAAATACTGTGTAAGGAGGATGAATAGACAAGCTACAGATAAGGAGGAAATATTTGCAAACCACATACCTGATGAAGGACTAACATCGAGAATATGAAAAGAATTCTCAAAACCCAACAGTGAAAGAAATATCCAATTAGAACATGAACAAAAGACAAGAAGGAACATCTCATCAAAGATATACAGAAGGAAAAAGCACATGGAGAGAAGTTCAACATCATTAGCCATCAGAGAAATCCAAATTAAAACCACAATGAGATACCACTACACACATATCAGAATGATTAATACAAAAAGGTGATATCGAACACTGGTGAGGATGTGGAGAAATTAGATCTTTCATGAATTGCTGGTGAGATTATAAACTGGTACATTTAATTTGGAAAACAGTTTGGCAGTTTCTTTAAAAAGCAAATATGCAACTACCATATGATCCAGCAATTGCATGCCTGGGTACTTTTCCTGGAGAAATGATGACTTCTCTTTACTCAAAAACCTGTCCACTAACGTTTATAGCAGTTTTATGTGTAATAGCCCAAATTCAGAAACGATTAGGTGTTCTTCAAAGAGTGATTGGTTAAACTGTGGTATATTCATGTCATGGAATACTATTCTGCAATAAAAAAGAAGAAAATACTGATATAGGCAACAACCTGACTGAAAATCCAGAGAATTAAGCTGAATGAAAAAAGTCAACTCCAAAAGATCACACTGTTTGATTCCATGTATACACATTCCTAAAATGACAAAATTTCAGAAATGAAGAACAGATGAGTGGTTTCCAACAGGCTGAGAAGGAGTGGGAATGGAAGAGAACTAGGTGTAGTTATAAAACGGCACCATGAGGGATCTTTGAGCTGATGGGATTCTGTGTCCTGACCACACCAATGATTTTGTACAAAGGTTTGGCAAGATGCTAACATTAGTGGGAACTAGGTAGGGGGGTCAGTGTGACTGCTTACAGCTGCATGTAAACTTAAGAGTCATTTCTGAATAAAAAGTTTAATATTAAAAAGTTAATCAAATTGAATCTACTTCAAATTTGTTCCACCATCTGAAATAACTATTGCTTCCAAGAATCTTCTCCTTGATGTAATTTTGTTAGCAGCCCAAAGGTTAAAGGTTTCTGAGTTAAGCTGAAGTGTCGCAAACATGTGGAGGAAATATACCTAGTATCCTGGGCCAAAAATCTGCCAAAACAAACTTGTCTACAGAAATCTCATCAAGGGACATGCATTAGCTTACAGAATAATTAACTGTTCAGCAAGAACTGATATGTGCTTGATAATGTTGCATATTAATTGAGAGGCTTTTGTTTTATTATTATTCAACTCTCTTTAATTACTAATTTTCCTCCAAATAGCTATGGGAAATTTCCTTTCGTTAAAAAAATTCATCTGTAAAACACAAGGACATTTTCATTAATATTTAAACAAAAAGGCAAAGTTCCCTCACTTTGCAGCTCAGTCTTTTCCCCAGGGAAAATCACTGTTGTTTGTTTGAAGTATTTTTTCAGATTATTTTTTGTGTGTCTCTAGACATATGTACAGTTTTATGTCTGTGTGTCTGATATTTTTTAAAATACAGAAAGGATCACACTGTTTATATTATTCAATTACTTTACCCCCACCCTGCTTTAAAATCTCTTGGAAATGTGCATGTTAGTATCCTTAGATCTAATTTAATTCATTCTTTCTAAGTGCCTTATAGTATTTTGTGGTATTGACGTACTACAGTCTAATCCTTTGGCACTTAGGATGTTCCCGATTTTTTATATTGCAAGCAATGTAGACATTGGTGAAAATCCTTGTATGTGTTTCCTGTAGCATATATAAGGCTTTTTCTCTAGGACAGAAACCCAGAAGTAGACCTGGCTTCACAGGTATCACCAATATTGTTGATTGGCTGAGATTATACCCGTTCCCACCTATTCCCAATTATCTTCTTTCCTGCGTCCAAACCAAAGGTTGGAGTGACTATGTGACCCAGTTCTGGCCGATTAAACATCACCAAAAGTTTGCTGGGTGGTCCCTAGCAATATTTGTGCTTTCCAGTTAAAAATAGCTGGACCTTTTTCCTTCCCTGAAGGTGGCTATGGTGTTTGGAGGGGTGGCAGCCACATTACAACATGTAGTAAAGTTAAGGGAATCACAGTGATGTCAGCTGTGATACTAATGAGTTGCTGAACTACAGCTATCGACAGGTACCTCCAGACTGCTTGCTATGTGACAAGAATAAACCTCTGCCAGGTTAAGCTACAGTGTTAAGTCTGGTTTTCTATTACTTGCAGCCAAATATGTTTCTAAGAGATTCAGTACTCAAATATTCTCTAAAAAGTCTGTACTCACTTCATTCTCCCACAAAGGTTTATAACAGTATTCCTTTCCCAAAACTTTTGTTTACTTTGAATGTTGTCAGTCATTTCAATGTTTAAACAAGCTGACACAGAAGAAAAATTTCACAGGAAGTAAAGCATCATTTCATACATTTATTGGACATTCAAATTTCCTCTTCTACAATTTTTCTTGTTCATATCTCTTGACCACTTTTCTACTGTATTGTTAGACTTTTTCTTATTGATTTGTAAATTTCCAGATAGTAAAGCAGCCTGGGCTAAACTCACACCGAAAACTGCCTCTGTATCTTTATACTATCAGTCAAGTCAAACACGATTACAAAATAAATCTTCGGTGACAGGCCACACCTCCGACAGGGACAATCATGTCTGAGTGCTCACTACCACGTGGCAAAGTGTCAAAAAGTAATTCAACTTGTGCAAACAACCCGGGCCCCAGCCCACACTTACTACTTCCTCTGCAAACCTCCACCTAAAGAAAGGTATATGCAACAGTGACACACTGGTGAACTAGGCAGAGTCTTTAACAGACTTCATCTCATTTAATCCAAATCAAACCCAAAAGGCAGTCATTATTAATCCTATTTTAAGAACAAAAAATAAAAGTAAACTTTTAAAACCAAGAGTTTCTTTCCTATCACAAAATCTTACATTTCAGGCTGCATAACTAAAATCAAAACGATTAAGAGTTCACCTAAAACTTGAGTGATAACAAAATCCATTGTGCTTGTCTAAACATATCAACATGCTTAAGCAAGAAACATTGTTAAACATGTTTAGTGGTTTATGAATCTGAGCAAAGTATTCCAAAGCTAGGTTCTACAGTTTATTGCCACACTATAGTTCACCCAAATTATTTTGTTTTAAAGTGAGAAACTAAACTGAGTAAGATTTTAATGCTTCAACAAGAAGCACTGACTACAAGAAGCCACCGACCCCACCCCAGAGAGGCAGGTAAGGAATTCCTCTAATCAGTTATCAACCAACCAATCTGACGCTAGAAAACAAACAAAATAAGCAGTTAAAGATAATACAAGATTGTCATGAAAAGAAACATAAACAAGTTGAATAGAACAGGCACCATCCTTGAATAGAACAAGCACTATCCTTGAATATTTGTACATGGTTTGAATTTTGGATAACTGTCTACACTTTTAAAAGTTTAGGAGCTAGAGGAAAAGAGAAAGTTGGGGAGGCGCCTGCTCCTGCAATCAGGTGGGGAGCAGTAGGAAGGCTGAAGTCCTGACAAACATTTTCCTGCTTTCTGCCACACCTCTCATCACAAGAGCTGTGGATTCTCTCTGGCACAGCATCACACAAAGCACTCAATCCACACTGGAGGAGAAGCAGAGGCATCAAATCTCCTCGATGCCTCCGAGCAAACTGTCCCTGAGGGGACATGCCCAGCCCAGGGACAGCAGGCCCAGGCCCCAGGAACCAACAGCCCCAGCAACAGGAAGGCCAGACCAAGCAAGGCGCTGCCCACTTGGGCCCCAGAGAGACATGGAGATCCATCTGGAGCAGCCTCCTCCAGTGCTTCAGCCCCTCTGTAAGGCACAGAAACATGCCTGGGGGGAGTCTGATTTCTAATTTTACACAAAAGAAAACAAGTCTGCAGACACACAGTGTTTATGGTCTATGGAAACTGCAAATGAGTTGACAAATCGCCAATCTGAGGGGTGACTCTGGTGGGCTTGCCCAGGGATTCCTGCCTGGGGAGAGGTAATGGAGTGTTTCCCCCACCCCCATGCCACTCCTCAGCAGAGCTGCACACCTCACCCAACTGGCACAGCAAGGTTAGTAACACATGTTAAGAAATCTGACTCTCTGCCAAAGTCAAAGGCCAGGCTTGGAGAGGGGAGGGGGGAGCATCCCAGTGGGCTGCTCCTGACCTCAGTGCAGGTGTTTGCCAGGCACACAGCAGGAAGATTTAGTCACAGAACAAAACAAGCCAGATTCCTTGGCCCTTCAAAACTGTCCAAAGCTCAGGCCAGCTTACTAGAGGGACAGTAACCAGGGCTCATGAGAGAGGGGGACAACAGGCCTCCAAGAGGGGCAGGGACACAAAGGAAAAGAGCAATGAGGGGTGGGTGATGGGGCCAAAATGTGCTGGAATCAAACCAGGTCCTTCAGCACCGTTCCGGCTCTCCCGGGAGGGACACACCTGGCACCCAAGGGCTCCTCCGAGGGTCCGTTAGAGCTGGGCCCTAAAGGGGCCACCAAACCCTGTAGATGCACCCAACAGGTGCCACTGAGACAGCAGAGTCAAGCAGGGGGCTAGCTCAGCAATGCTCCCCCCACCCCACTTGCGCAACCAACTAAACACACCCAAGCACACAGCCTCACTGTCGGGTGAACACACAGGCTCATGGTCAGGCACAGCACACACGCAGTCTTCCTAGGTGTAACTGCACACACACACACACACACACCATCCTGCCAGTCCATGGGCACAACATACTCAACCTGCCAGTTCAGTGCTGTGAGCTCACAGTCATGTTCATACACAAACTCTGTAGGGAATGAACACATACAAACTCTGCAGGCTCGGGCTCATGCAGGCACACACACACACACCAACTCCACAACCTCCTGGTCAGGTACACACAAACATACATAATGTACACAAGCACACTCACAGCCTGTCAGGAAAACCGGTGCTCACACACCTTTACCATCTCTCAGTTGGCCTGTGCATACCCACAGCATGCAAGGGTACACACACAAGTGCACACACACGTAATCCGATAGACACACACACTCACAACCTATCCGTTAAGTGCACACATAGCCTTCCAACCTCTGCCCACTGCATACACACGACACACACACTTCCAACCTGCCAGAAACACACGCGGGCTCACAACTTCTCCGTCGCGTGAGCGCACACACAAACTCCTGGCCCGCAGGGTCACCCCCACATCGCCGCCACCCGGAGAAAGTCGCACGCCCCCTCCCGCGCCCCGAGCGGCGCGGGCACACTCCCCCTCCCGCCCGCTCGCCTCCCTGCTGCGCACCCCGCACCC
>NW_011494615.1:3827170-3834815 GCF_000754665.1 Bison bison bison
ACGGCTTGGGGTGTAGGGGATTCCAGAGGGGTCCTGGCGGTAGATGTGAGGGCCGAGGTGTGTGGGGCGTCAGGAGGCCTGGGAAGATGAGTGAGGTGAGCGGCCTGGGGTGCGAAGGCCGTGAGGAGTCTGGCAGATGAGTGCGCTGAGGGGTGTCGGGGGCTAGGCAGAGGCCCGCGGGGGTGCGGGTAGGGCCCCGGGGTCCGAGGCGAGATCGCACGGATGGGAGAGTGAGGAGGGCCCTTGGAAGGATATTTACCGGGAGAAGGAAGGAAGAATAGGAGGTAGAGGCGAGGGATGGGGAGAAGGGTCCTGTGAGGGTGTCTTGGGGGAGGTGCTGCGTGAGGAACATCCCGGCACGGGAAGCGAGGGCTCAGTCACATGGCGTGGAGGGCAGCGGTTTGCGAATAGAAGCTGCTAAGAGCGGTCCCTTACCGCGAAGCGACCCCGCGGAGAGGTTCGGGGCGCTGGTGCGATGGAGTGAGTACTCGGGAGTGTGAGGAAGGTTCAGGGGGACGCAAGGGTGCGCGGGGCGGAGGTGAAGGTCCCAGAGTGTGGGGAATTCCGAAGGGTCCGGAGAGAGTAGGAGTTGGGTGGGGGAAGGGTCCGCGGACAGGGCTGGAGGCTCCAGGCATGGAATGCCTGAGGAACCCACTTCAGCATCGGCCTCGAGAGCCCGCGTGCTGGACTGTGGGTCTTCGGGGACCAACCTCCTGGCACGTGGCGTCAAGCGGGACCTGGAAAATGGGCATTTCCGGGTGCTCTGCAATAAGGGGCCCAGCCTGGGGAGCGAGTGGAAGGCTGAGGAGAGTAAGGGGCCTGTGGCTGCCGAGCTGAGCAGGGACTGTACTTCTGAAGAGCAGGCAGCCACTGTCAAACCTGGGGCGAGGGCCAGAGCGCTGGCATGAAGCCAAAGTGCCCCCTCACACTTGGAGGGCCCGGGGACCGTCTCGCTCCCGCGCCTTCGCCTTGCAACTTGGAAGGGGCGCTCGCTGGAAGACCAGTATGCCAGGGGGCGGGGCAGTGCCGCAGGAGGGCGGGCCCGGGAGCGGGGCGGGAGCGCTCGTGCTTGCTCTCCACCAATCAGGAGGATTTGGGAGGGCCCGCGGTGCGTGACGTAGGTGGGCACGGCTGAGTGGGCGAACTGCGGCGTGGAGCGCCCTGCGCGCGCATTTCACGTCCATCCTCGTCGTGGCTTAGAGGAAGCCAGGTTGGTGGGACGTTTTCTCACTCCACGACCCCTGGAACCCCTGGAGCCAGGTCGCGTGCTCACCAGGGGAAGCAACTAACCTCTAAGTTTTCAAGTACACTTCCCCAAGCGCTTCTGGGCAGACCTAGCGGGTCTCTTCATCAGGTGGAGCAGATAGGGTTCCAGTGTGGGAGACAGTCCTGGGACAGGGGCCCTGTAGCCGAGGCAGGTAAGAAACATTTCAGAGGAGCTACCTAATAAGGTAGTGGGGGGCGGTGAATTTGCCCCCAAATCCAGGACCTCAAGTTACATCTGGGTTTTGAGCTTGTGAGTAGGGCCAGGAGCCGGCTGCCTCGCGTGTGCTCCCGTGTGAGTAAGCTGCTCTTATGTCGGCTCCTTTGGGACTGCAGTGAATTGCCTGGGGCAGCTGAACCATGAAGGTTGAAGCAAAGTGCCCTTCTGGTTAGGAAGGCAAGTCTTAGTGTGAGTAACCCAGTCTCCAGCACATGCCTGGCCTAACCCTCCCTAGTGCAGAGCAACTTAGGGCCCCATGGCACTGAGAACTTCCCTTGTCCCCACTTATAATGCTTTTCTCTTTGTTCTGAGATTATGGCTGGCCCAGGGGCTGGCAAGTTAAGATGCTCTCTGAATGCAGAAAAGGGAACCCTCCTACACTGTTGGTGGTAATGTAAATTGGTAGAGCCACTATGGAGAACAGTATGCAGGTTCCCTGCAAAAACCAGGGTTGAGATTTCCCTGGTGGTCCAGTGGCTAAGACTCCACACTCTCAATGCAGGGTGCCTGCTTTTGATCCCTGGTTTGGGAAGTAGATGCCACATGATGCAACCAAGAGTTCGCATACCACAACTAAAGATCCCACGTGCTGCAACTAAAACCTGGCGCAACCTCCCCCAAAACAGAGTTGATGTATGATCCACAAGTCCCAACCCTGGGCCCATATTCCAATAAAACTTGCACCCCCTATGTTCACAGCAGCACTGTTTACAATAGTCAAGACAAGGAAACAAATCTAAATGCCCATAGACAGATGAATAGATGAAGATGTGCTACATATATATATACACACACACACAATGAAATATTACACAGCCATAAAAAGAATGAAATGCCATTTGCAGCTGCTTGGATGGACCTAGACATTACCATACTAAGTGAAGTAAGTCAGGCAGAGAAAGACAAATACCATATGATACCACTTACACGTGGAATCTAAAACATGATACAAGTGAACTTACCTATGAAACAGAAACAGACTCACATTTATAGAGAACAGATTTGTGGTTGCCAAGAGGGAGTGCGGGCAGGGGAGGGACGGATTGGAGTTTGGGACTAGCAGATGCAAGCTATTACACATAGGACAGATAAACAATAAGGTCCTATTGTATAGAACAAGAAACTATAGTCAATATCCTGTAATAAACCATAATGGAAAAGAACACGAATGAGTATATATACATATGTATGACTGAATCACCCTGATGTACTGACACAACATTGTAAATCAACTGTATTTCAATAATATATATACATAGACATGCATTCATATATATGTATATGTGTGTATATATATAACCCAAGGAAGATGATAGGGCTTTGGGTGGACCTGTCCTTTGATTTCTAGTAATACTTATGGAATAGAACAAGTTGAAACTTTAAAAGAACAGAATATATATATATATAATATATACACACAAATGTTCTCTGAATTGAATTTTTAAAAACCATTAAATTCCAAGAGGTCAGAGAGGGATCTGCCAGAGATAGCTGTGCAAGGTGATACAGTTCTACAGTTCTTGGTATATAAACACAGAGATCAGCATCCCTGCTGCCCAGTTAGTGAAGCATCCCATTATCCAGGGCAAGGTGATGTGAGCATGTGCACTCACGTGAGGTAAGGTCTGGATTCCTTTTGGTTGGGGGACTGTCAGAGGTTCTGCTACTTAGCTGAGGCTGGGAAACAGCTCAGAGCCAAAGAAAGTAATTTTTATACACAGATTATCTTCAGTCTGGCCTTTCCTGTCCTATAGATTTTCCCCAGGACCCTCCAGTAACAATTTTCCCATACCTGCGTCCTCCACCTTCCTCAGCTTCCTGAGACCACCTGAAAAATAGAATAAAAAACCTATCTTTCCCTTCTTTATCTCAGGTTCAAGCAAGAAAATAACTTGCTTTCACTCCTTCTTCTCTATATTCTATTCATTTAAAGTTTCAATATATTATTTATTTCATAGTATGAATAAAAATCAAAGGACAAGTTCACCCAAAGCACTATCATCCTCTTTAGGTCAGCCTCTTTTCCCTGTCCTTGCCCATATGTTGACATAATTTTTATGTAGCTATAAAAAAACCATGGTTAAAATTATAAGGTGAGCATTTTTCCATGTGCTGACATAATCATCATAACTACCATTCTACATGATTGCATAATACCTCACTGAATGAGTCTTACATAATATCTTGGTTTTTCAGATGAAGGAAAGATTTCAGAATTGCTACTGGGACAACTGATTAGCCATGAGGGAAACAACATATTGACCTTGGTACCTTATAAGATACCAAGATTGATCAGTGAATTAAATATAGAAAATTCATATGTAAATATACTAGAACAAATAATGGGGGAAGCTTTTTAAAAAATCTTGGATGGTAAAGACCTAAGAGAAACAAAAAGTCCAGAAATTACAAAGGATCAGATCGATACACTTGGCATCATTTGTTCATTCAATGAATATTATATTGAGTACCCACTATGTGCTGCTGGGTTCTGTTCTAGACACAAGATGTCAGAGTAACACAAAATGAGGGCTGCGGAGCTGGATTATGATACTCACACATCAGTGCTATCTAGCAGCTGTCCTGGGGGCCTTAAGCCCCCAGCACTTTGGGCTCTCCGGGAATGGCAGAGAGCAGCCCCAGTGACCCAAGGACAGGTGTCAGTTATCAGAGGCAAAGCACATCCAGCCCCAGAGAGGAAGGCAGTAAACAAACAGTAAAAGGGCTCTAAGAGGACAGTGCACCAAAATCTTGGGTCAGTCACATTTTCCAAACTCCTCTCATGCAGTGTCCTTGCACTATTTAATATTTTTCAATTCACTTGATTTAAATAGGATTCTTTCAACAGAAAAAATTGGTGGATAAGATTTTTTGAGAGACAAATATAAAATGTAGGAAGGACCACCACAGCCCTAAAAAGAAAGAGTTGCACAGACTGAGGGGCAGAGATAGATACCAAGGATTTGGGGGGATGGGCAAGAGTCTAGGCCTGGTGAGCTTTGGCCCTGAGGTGCAAAGAAAGAGCAGGAGGGAAGGTGGGAGTGTTGGTGGGGGCGGCCTGGCCTGGAGTCTCCCAGACATTCCTGGGGAGAACCCCAGGGTGGGAGGGGGCAGTTGGACCAGGAGGTGAGGGATGGGGTGACACTGCTCTGAGGCTGCCCTTGTCAGAGGAACACTGGGTGTTGAGATCAACATGGTGATTTGAAGACAGGGGGACTGGGGAAAGATACAGAAGGAGTGTCCCCAGCAGAGAGAACAGCAGCATGTTGCCAGGCTTAGTGGTGGTAGAGAGCACACGTGGGGAAAAGTCTGCAGTGGCTGGAGTTTTCAGCTCTGGTGATGTGTAAAGCAGTCATAACCCAGGAGAGGCACCTGTGCTTTACTCTGGGGACTGTGGGCATGACAGGTTCAGATATGTGTTTAGAAAGTTCCTATTGACCAACAGGGTTGGGGCAGGGCAGGAGGCAGGGAAACCCACGGATGATGCTGCATTAACCCAGAAAGGAGCGGAGGGCGGTGTGCTCTGGATCTGCCATTCCCAGCCTGCCCCTACTCTGCTTTGTGGTTTTGAACCTCTTCCCTCCAGGCTCTCCTCTCCCTCTGCTTTTCTCTCTTCTCTGTGGGCATCTCAGTCTCATATTCTGTCTGTCTGTTAGTTTCTGTACCTGTTTTTCTGTGTCTCTGTCTTTCTCTGATTCCAACTGTTTCTGCTTCTGGCTCTATCTTCCTGGTTCCTTTTAGGAGCAGAGCCTGAGGGTGCCAAGTCTTCTGTTGGGAAAGAAGTGGGAGTGGGATCTGGGCAAAGATTCCTGATGGTCAGTCCAGTGGCTGTGAACCTGAGCCCACCCACGATCTCTCTCTTGGGGTCACCTTGGGACTGAATGAGGTTTATCCAGGCTACATTCCTTCTCTCATACTGTGAACCAGGCTCAGAGTTTGAAGTCAGTTCCCCAAAGGCCTGCTTTAGCTTAGGCAGGACAAGCTACACCCACAGAGGTCCTTTTGTATATCCTCCAGGTGTATATTGGGTGCCTTCAGTGAGCCAGGCATGGGCCAAATGCAGTAGACAAAGCATCCTCAAGGAGCTTGCAGCCTAATGGAAGAGGTAGAGAACTAATCAGAGACTGGCAGCAGTCCAGGGGGTCTCCTCAGAGGAGATGATGCTAACAACGTCATTTTTGAAGCCTTCAGATTCTGGGCAACAGGACTTTTCCATCCATAGTGTCCACAGAGAAGGCTGCATTGAGGACCAGGAGGACATAATGATGAAGGAAGAGATTATGGTCTTGAAGGCCAGGTTGAGTTTGGGCTTTAACCTGCGGGTGATCTGAAGCCATTGATACTTGTTGGGCAAGGCAGAGGCATCATTTAAGAAACTAGTTCAGATCTGTAGGTTGAAGTGAAAAACAACTCAAGCCAGCTTAAGCAACAATGGGAGGGGGACTCTACTGGCTCACAGAACTAAACCACAGTACATGCCGGGGCTAGCATGGTCTGGAGCAGATCCCCGGAATGGAGGAGCTGGAGGTCCCTAGGGGGAGGATGTGAGCTCTTGCTGCCCCTCCCATCACCTGGAGGATCAAGGAACTGGGGAGCCCCCAGGCTTCCTTATGCCCCAAGACACCCTGTCTGTTCCTCACTCAGGTTGCCCCAGGATACCATTCTTAAGGGCTCCTCAGCAGCTCAATTTTTAACCCTTAATACCCATGCTTCCCCACATTCCGATTCTTGCTTTTCAAGAACCCCTCCTCCCCCCATCACACACGGGTCCCTCAACTAAACGCCTGTGTCCACTGCCAGCTGGGGCCTCTCAATCATCTTCTCCCTCTGCCTTGTCCCCAGAGATGCCTTCCATCTGTATCCAGGTGGGATCTGTACACAGGATCCTTCCCACCTAGAGATAGTTCACTCCCAAGGATGAGTGTGTGTGTGTGTGAGTGTGTGTGTGTGTGAGTGTGCGTGTGTGCAGGCGCGCGCTTAGTCACTCAGTCGTGTGCAACTCTTTGCAACCCCATGGACTGTAGCCCACCCGGCCCCTCTGTCCATAGGATTTCCCAGGCAAGAAATACTGGAGTGGGATACTGAAAATACTTCTCTAGGAAATGGCAGACGCACTGCTGCCAATAGTGAAGTCTACTCCAGACTCCACTCCCAAGAATAATGCCCGCTACTGGGCCAGTGGTCCAGCAGGTGTAGCCTGCCCTCTGGTGGCCCCCATGTTCTGAGGTCCTTTTCATGTGCCCAGTTGGATACGGAAGCTGGCCTCTCTCCCTGCCAGCTCCCCGGGGGGCTGGTATCCTAGCTAGATAGGATACAGCTCAGTTGTGTCCCCCAACTTCATCTGGCTGTTGTGATGTGCACATCTGCCCAGCCTTTCCCCGAGTATTAACAGAAAATCCCTCAGGAATGTGAGGGCTGGGGTGCCTGTCTGCAGGGGTGGAGAGCAAGGGAATTAGAGTGATGTGTTCCACTTGGCAGCCGGTGCTGGAGTAGGAGCTGAAATGGCAGAGTGAATGCTGGCTGCTGGTGAAGGAGAAAAGGGCAGTCAGCCAGCAGTCCCAAGTACAGACACAAAAGGACACGTGGAGTAAAGGTGGTGGTCAGGATGCGTTTGGAGATTTTGAGAGCAAGACTCAGCTGGAGCTCAGATAGACTCCGGAGCCTTGGGGCTGAGATGTTGCATCCTTGGGGTACCCAGATCCAAGAAGCCTCCCTGGAAGAGGACACCCTAGCCACTTCCCCTCTACTTCCAAAATTCTAGACCCGCCCTGCCCAGAGAACTTGAGTGGACTGAGGGGACGCAGCCCTGTGTTTCGGTCTTCCCTGGAGCCCTGAGTATGGGGAGGACATGGTCTCACCCTGAAACCCTGTTACAAAGCAACCGCTACAGAGGCAGAGTGGCAGGGCAGACCTGTCACTTCGTCCATGGCAGCAGTGGCTTTGCTGCTTAAAGGGGCCGAGTCACCAAGTCCTAGGTTGGTTTGGTGACTCTGGAGCCAATGAAGCCCCGTGAGGTGGGCCCATACATGGATTGCCCCTTCAACACCTGCCCCGTGTCGGGTCCTCAGTGTCACCTGGCCAGGCTGGTGGAGGCTGCTCTGGCCTGGCGGCTGGCAGCTGGGCTCTCCCCCCCACATTCCTCAACCCCCGGCTCCGGGCCAC
>NW_011494615.1:3834915-3875473 GCF_000754665.1 Bison bison bison
CTGGCAGCTGGCCTCTCCCACCTACATTCCTCAGCCCCTGGCTCTGGCCCAGGCACGGGTGTCCCCTTTGCTCCCTGACCTGTGCTTGCTGAGGCTGCGTAACCCAACAGGGACAGACCCAGACCTGCCCGCGGTCTGTGGCATGACCTGTTTGCTGGGCAAGTCTGGTCACGGACACACAGCTTGGCACACACAAGAACATTGTGTGCACAGGCTCACACTCATGCCAGGACACAGGGCACACCCTTGACAGGGCTGTCTCTGCCCAGGCTGGTTTCTCCCACCTTGGCACTGCCCCCTCCTCGCTCTCCAGCCCTCCCTGGAACCCTGGTCTCCTGCCCTCGTGGTCCTGAACACTCCTGGTCCCAAACACTCCTCCATGTATACGAACACAAGTGAGGGCAAGGGAGCATCTGTCGGCAATTTCTATTTTTCCCTCAAATGTCCCCAGAGGTCTAGAGGGAGAGAGGCCCAGCCTATCTCTTTTGGAAGTGGAGGAATGGAGAACACAGGGAGAAAAAAAAATGATCTCAATAAATCAGCCCACTTCTTGATTCCACTCTCCCTCCCTCCCTCTTCCTTTCCTCCTCCAGTCTCCCCCTCCCTAGTTCCCCACCCCCACACTGTGTCAATGGGCCTCTGCCACACCTGATCTCCCTGCACTGCTGCCCCCCAACACCCCTAAAGCTTCACCCCAGGGAACCACCACCGTACTCAGCTGACTACACAGTCTCATGGCCGTGGCTGCATTCCCTGTGCTCTACACTTGAGTGCTGGGCTGCGGTGGGTGGGTGGGCATGCGGGCCTGTCTCTGCTGAAAGAGGCCCCGGGGCAAGTGCTCCCTCTCTCTGAGCCTCCCCTTTGCAGGCAGGAGCAGGCAGATGACGGTCTGGTTCCAGAAGGCTCTGGAATGAGTGCAAACCAGAAGAGGGCACCCCTCGCAGTCTGAGCTTGGAGACGGGACCAAGGAAGTGAAGTTTCTGGACATCTTTGGATGATTAAAAATTATTTTTAAAACAGTAAAAGTAAAATACTTTGGAAAAACGAAGAAGACACTAGTCACCCATATGAATGTGGCCAGACCTTGAGTGTTCACAAAACTCTTCAATGTCTTCTGTCTCCATGAGCCCTGTGATGAAGGTGGGTGAGTGCCCCTCATCTTGCTTGCTTACTGTATGCCAGGCTCTGGCTGGGTACCACGTGGCCCCAGTGATGAGAGGCCCACTTGGCTGCAAGGAATGAGACTCTCTTAGGGAAGGGCCAGCATGGGGGGCTCACAGCAGGGCTCTCTGCCCCACCCAAGGCCTCACAGGAGCCTAACTAACTCAGATCCTGGAGAAGCCCACCATCTGAAGGTCCCAGGGATGCTGAGGTCCCACTACTGACATGAGGAGCTGGATCATTCAGGATCAGGGCCACTCCAGCCCAGAGCACCTGTTATTCCAGAATAAGTCATTTGTCACGAATGAGACTCACTTAGGGTCTAAGCACTTGTCTCCTGCTAGCAACTCACTCATTTTCATTTTGGGGGGCCATGCTGCGTGGCTTGCCGGATCTCAGTTCCCCAACCAGGGACTGAACCTAGTCCAGGGCAGTGAAAGCCCAGACTCCTAACCCCGAGACCATCAGGGAACTCCTGACTCACTCGTTTTCATAAAAAGTGAAAGTGAAAGTTTAAGTTGCTCAGTCATATCTGACTCTTTGCGACCCATGGACTGTATGTAGCCTGCCAGGCTCCTCTGTCTGTCCATAGGGATTTCCAGGCAAGAATACTGGAGTGGGTTGCCATTCCCTTCTCCAGGAATCAAAGCCAGGTCTCCTCTACTGCGGGCAGATTCTTTACCATCTGAGCCACCAGGGAAGCCTATTTCCATAAACCCCGGTTTAAATTCAAAATAGAGAATTTGTTCAGCTTAGCTCAAGTTACTATAGTTGTATAAAAATCACTCGAACACTTAAAAAAAATATTTCTATGCATACAGCTTACAATTTGGGCAGGACTTGACAGGCATAGCTCGGCTCTGCTTTACGTGGTGTCACCGGTGCTTCTTGAAGGCTGGGGCGGGAATCGTCTGGAGGCTCACGTTCTTACATTGTGGCTGATGCCAGTTGTCGGCTGTAGGCTGAGACCTTTGGGCTCTTGGCTGGAAAACCTACGAATGGTTGTATCAGCCATGCCTGCTCTGATGTTCCGACATCCTGGGGCCCTGCTGACTCTGGAGTCCCTGCCCATCCCAGGGCTACCTCATTCCTGGAGAAAGCAAATAACTTGTTAAAAACATGTCTTCCAGGTTTCCCTGGTGGCTCAGTGGTAGAGTCTGCTTACCAATGCAGGAGGCGTGAGTTTGACCCCTGGTCCGGGAAGATCCCACTTGTATGAAGCAACTGGGCCTGTCCGTGTGCCACAACTACTGAGCCTCTGCTCTAGAACCCAGGAGCCACAACTACTGAAACTCACACACCCGAGAGCCTGTGCTCCATGATAAGGGAAGCCACCACAAGAAGAAGCCCTTGTACCCAAACTGGAGGGCAGCCCCTGCTCTCTGCAACCAGAGAAAAAGCCCGCAGAGCAACGAAGACAGCACAGCCAAAAATTAAAAAAACAAAACCAGCATGTCTTTCATGCAAATCAGTCAATCCAGAGCCACCTCCTTGATGGAGCTATTATACCCCAGGCCGCTACTGCCCTAATCCCCTTAGGACCAGGTACCAGACTACAGATAGTCCTTGTATCCTAGAGCCCACTGAAACTATTCTAACTAGCCAATCCTAAACTGGCTAACCTGTCTCACTTGTTCCTTTCCATTGACACCACAGTAAAATCTCCTGCCCCAGTTTCCCTTTCTTGCTGTGCCTCCTGACCCAATCTGGTTCTTCCTCGTGTGTGCTACCCCCACTTCCCCGCGGCATAGTGCAAACCCTTCTCTTGGAAACTCTGAGAATAACAAACTGTCTTTTCATCAGCAATCATCTTTGGCCTTTCCAAGGCCCAATCAGCAGGGAGCCTCCTCTGACTTTAGTATTCCTGGCCCGTGCTCCCCTTGGCCTGCAGACCTATTAACCAGGAAAGTACAATTGCAGAATGAGAAGGGAGAGGTGGAAGGAAGGTCCCCTGGGTCAGTCTGCAAACTGCTTAAACGTATCCTGGCTCTGGCAGACGGGGCTGCACCTTCAAATGAGACCATCCCATGTGCTGCACGGGGCCCCTGAAGGAGGCCCTGCTGCTACTCAGAAAAGCTTGATGTGCCAAGAACAACATTTCCCTTTCCGATACCGAAACACATTTTTCTTCCTTTCTAACTTAATTCAACTTTAAAGTTTCTTTTCCTCTTTTATTGATATAAATAAATTTTCCTCAACAGTGGAGTTCTGAAAGATTCTTAGATACCACCCCCCAGTGCTGTGTATGGCTGAGACCAGGAACTGGGGGGCAAGGCTGCTTGCACCTCTCCAAAGACAGCTGATGAAATGCAGGACTTCCGCAGGGGAAGACTGTCTGGACCACAACCACTCTTCCTTGTCTCTGAGGACTGGGGCTGCCTTCAGATGGAAACTCCTTTATTAGCAAATCGATTATTTATATAAGGGCTGTCTCTGCAGCTTCCTCATTGGTGCTAAGCTGCTTTAAAAGTTCCAGATGCAGCAAAGCACTCTCCAGCTCTGGTCATGGTTGTTATCAGACTTCACTCAAAATCAACTCAAGAAAACAGCTTTAAACTGGAGACTGCAAACTGGCAACCCAGAGGTGACATCAGCCCACAGGCCCAGGCTTGTAGCAAACACGGTTTGTCATCGTTGTTTTGTTTTTGCTTATATACTGCAGTCTCTCATAATCTTTTTTTTATAATTATAGACTTATGGAAACTTTGCAAGAATAAAGAATTCCATATACTCTTCAACTAGATTCCCAAATGTTAACTTTAATCCCCTGTATTATTATTATGTAGGCCATTTGAGAATAAGCTGCAGGCTTACTCCCAAACAGTTTAGTGAATATTTCCTAAAAACAAGAATAGTCTCTTATATAGCCAAGTAAAGTTACCCATCAGGAAATTAACATCATTACAGGAGACCTTCATCACCTGGAGACCTTATTCACCTTTCATCAACTGACCCATTCTGCCCTTTATAGCAAAAACGAAAATTTTTTTCTAGTTCAGAATTGAATTTAGGTTTATGATGTTAGGTTTCTCTTGCCCGCCACCCCCAGCTTGCTACAGATTCTCCAAGGCTGGGGATCAGCACTTTGGTGATGGCATGGATTTCTGTGTCTCCTTTATGTCTGTATTTTAACGAAAGGTTTAATAAGTTGCTATGAGCAAACTTTGCAGTTATCCTCTCCCTCACAGGAGGGCCTGTAACCTCCCTAAGTGACTACATACAGCCTATATCAGCCGAGGATTTTATTTTTGGGCTTTCCTTGTGGCTCAGCTGGTAAAGAATCCACCTGCAATGCAGGAGACCTGAGTTCGATCCCTGGTTTGGGAAGATCCCCTGGAGAAGGGAAAGGCTCCAGTATTCTGGAGGCTCCCACTCTAGAATTCTGGCCTGGAGAATTTCATGGGCTGTATAGTCCATGGGGTCACAAAGAGTCAGACATGACTGAGCGACTTTCACTCACTCAGTCTGAAACAGTTACTTGGTCTGTCTTTCATGACTTTGCCAGTTGCAAAAAGCACAAGTCAGTTATTTTATAGGATATCCCTTAACAGAGGTTTGCCTATTGTTTCTTCAAGATCAGACTCAGGTTGAGACTTCCCTGGTGGTCCAGTGGCTAAGACTCTGCGCTCCTAATGCAGGGGGCCTGGGTTTGATCCCTGGTCAGGGAACTAGATCCCTCATGCCACAACTGAAAAAAGATCCTGCATACCACAACTAAGATCTGGTGCAGTCAAATAAATAACTACAACAAATATTAAAAAAAGACTGCTGCTGCTGCTAAGTCACTTCAGTCATGTCCGACTCTGTGCGACCCCATAGATGGCAGCCCACCAGGCTCCCCTGTCCCTGGGATTCTCCAAGCAAGAACACTGGGGTGGGTTGCCATTTCCTTCTCCAATGCATGAAAGTGAAAAGTGAAAGTGAAGTCGCTCAGTCGTGTCTGACTCTTCGCGACCCCATGGACTGCAGCCTACCAGGCTCCTCTGCCTATGGGATTTTTCCGGGCAAAAGTACTCAGGTTATTCATTTTTGGCAGGAATGCTCCAGAAATGACATTGTATCCTTACCAGGACATCATATGAAAGGCATATCAGGTTGCTTTACTGTGGCATGATTAGTAACATTTTTGGTAAACAGTAACGGCAGCATCTTTAAGGTTTGTTCACTGTAAATGTTGTCCCTTTGTATTTTTCGCCTTTCTAATTTAAAAGCTTTTTGTGGGGAGGTGCTTCGAAACCATGCAAATATTCTTACTTTCATCAAACATTTAGCCTCTCCTTTTAGCATCTGTTGATTCTTCCCTGAATTGGTTACTGCTCTCAGGATTCTCCCCAATTCATCAGTGAGAGTCCATTGAAGTTGGTTTGTGTGTGTGTGACATCTCCCATTATTCCTTGTTTTTTTGGCTGTGCTGCATCTCCGCTGCTTTCTGCTGGGCTTTCTCTGGTGCGGCCAGCAGGGGCTGCTCTTTGTTGCAGAGTGTGAGCTTCTCACTGTGGCTTTTGTTGCAGAGCACAAGCTCTAGGGCACGTGGCCTTCAGTAACTGCAGCACACAGGTTCAGCAGTTGCGGCTCGAGGGCCCTCGAGTGCTGGCTCAGTTGCTGCACAGCATGTGGAATCCTCCCAGACCAAGAACTGAACCTGTGACTCTGTGTTAGTAGTCAGAGTTTTATTCACTGGGCCACCAGGGAAGTACTGCCCCTAGCCCCCATCATTTGAGCTCTTCCTTACTTTCTGGTCCAGTGAGATGTTCCAGGCTCACCTTGTCCTTTCCTGGCACTAGACCTGGAGTCAGTCATCTGTCTGAGTCTCAATTCTTTTTACTGGAGAAGGATATTTAGAGACCAAGATCTGGGGCCTGGATGTGTGTTCATTGCTGCTGCTGCTGCTAAGTCACTTCAGTCGTGTCCAATTCTGTGCGATCCCATAGATGGCAGCCCACCAGGCTCCCCCGTCTGGGGTATTGTTGATTCTAGGCTTACTCAGTGCACCTCCTTATATAAATTTATCTGTTTATCTATCATCTGTATCAATTTCTCTATCTACATCTATATCAGTCTCTTTACCAGTTATTTTCTATATTCAATCTGCAAAAACCATGAGTTTATAGCGATACCTCCAATTCCGATCTAACACCACAAATTTCATTATAGCCTCCTCTCTTCCCATATTTGTAACTCCCATCTCTGGAAGTGAGAAACTTGCCTCTTTTAATTCATTCATCATATAGTTGTATGTTCAATCTTAGAATACCCAGAGAGTAGCTGCAGAATTGCTCACTCATTCCACAGCAAAAATCCATCCCTTTTATCCACTACATACATTGCAAATGTTTCCTTTTTGGCCTTTTATCTGTAATGTAGATTGCAAATATTTTCTCTCATTTTGTCATTTGATTTTGCTTATGGTTTTTTGTTTTGTTTTGTTTGCAAAGAGAACATTTTTATGTGGTCAAATGTATCAATGTGTTCTTTACTGTCACTGAATTTTGAGTCATAGTTAGAAAGCCTTTCCTAACACCAGATTATGAAGGAACTCGTCTAAATTTTCTTTTAGTACTTGTATGCTTTCATCTTTTACAAATAGATCTCTAATCAATTTGGAGCTTATTCTCTCATAGGGTGTGAGATAAGAATTAATTTTTTTCTTTGTTTCATGGCTACCCTGTTGTCCCAGCACTGTTTATTAAAAAGTTAATCTTTGCACAGTGGTTTGAGATGCCATCTTTATTGTATATTAATTTTCCATACATGATGAAGTTGATTTCTGAGCTTTTTATTCTGTTCTACTGGACTGTGTATGCACAAATACCACACTTTTAATTATAGAGGCTTTAGAGTATATTTTAAAATCTAATAAAGCCAGTCCCTGAGACTCACAATAGTTTTTTTTTCCCTTCAGTGTTTCCCTAGATATTCCTGACAACTTATCTAGCCCCATTAAAAAAAAAATTGTCCTCAAAATGTTTCCAACATTTAAAATGGGGAGATATCACATGAAAATATGGATTTCTGGTTTTTCTTGAAAATTAGGGATCCTATCAACAAGGACCTTTCCTTTTCACATATCCAACAGAACAGAGCAGACAGCACTGAAGCCTTTACACAGCCATGTAGTTTCCAGGACTGGATGTGGCCCACTATGCCCTCTGCCCTCTGAGCCCTCACCTTCACACATTTAAATTCCTTGTGTGGCATCTAAGTTGGTGACTCAGGCTTTAAATGATCAGGAAAGTTATATATCATGTCCGCACTGAGTCATCTATTTCTCTGTCTCATAATAAGATGTTATGAAAGGGTTGTGTCTGTTTTGTTTACTGTTATTCCTCCAGGGCCTAAAGAGAAGGTTTAAGGCATAGTTGGCACTTAGTAATTATTTATCTAATAGTGTTTATAGATAAGAAACAAGAAATGATAAAAACGTGTTCTCTTTTCAAAAATCCATTCAAAACACATCAAGTAGAACCATTATGGGTGGGAGTAAGTGCTTACAGAGAGCAATTTGGCAATATCTCTAAAAAATAACAAATGTATAGATTGGTTTTCCTCACAGTTCTACTTCTGAAAATTTACCCTAAGTATATTTGCACACAGGCGAAATGATGATTTTCCAGGTTACTTACTGCAGTAATAATAAAAGGTTCAAAAGAAATTTACATTTCCTTTAAAAAGGGACAGATTATGGAAATTATGGTTTACCCATACATTAGAACAACGGAATAATATACAGTAATAAAAAAGAATAAGAATGCTTTCTGTGAGCTGAGAAACACAACGTGCCAAGTAGTGTATATAGCAGACTACCTTTTAGGTATAAAAGGAAAAAAACCCCCAAAGATCCATGTGCATACTTGTTTATAAGCATTTGAAGAAAATCTGGATGCACTCATAAGAAACAAATAATACTGATTAGTTGAGGGGTGGGGGAAAAACGGTAAAGAAGCTGGGCAGGTGGGGACAGAGTGGGAGGGAAATTCTCTCTCTTGCTCCCCTGACCCTGAGGAGTAGACTTTAAATCAAATACTTATATATGCACACAAAATGTATCCATATTTTCTAGGCAAGAGTATTGGAGTGGGTTGCCATTTCCTTCTCCAGATATATACCGATAAACATGTATAAAAACAACTACTAAGCTAAAAGGACAACAGAGGAAGCCCTTAGACCCTGAAGTCCAGCCAGGACTCTGGACAACCATGCAATGGAGGCTCTAGGCCACTCACTGGAATTTCATCTATTCTTGCTAGAGGATGATATACGGTGCATGTTAATTCCATTTGACAGAAAAGGCAATGAAATATGTTTCCTCTCCTACTATCTCGCAATCAGATAATCCCAGAGTGCACTTTACAAATTGACAGTCAATAAACCACTTCACCCAGTGGAGAAACAGAGCAAATTCCCAGATGGAATAGTGATATTGAAGCCACAGAAGACAGTCCCCTTCCCCTACTAATGCTTCATGAGAACAAAGTGAAATATTTCAGCTAGTGAAATTGGGAACTTAGCAGAGAAAGAATTTATCAACTATAGTTCTAGCATGATAGAAAGGAAGATCTTCTACAATATGAAAATGCAAAGTCAGGAAATCATCAGAGAATAATAGAGATCTTATACAGGTTTTGTTACATGGCATATGATCAATGTGAAATGAATTTTAAAAAAGAAAATGCATTAAGCTGAGTGCTGTTACTAAAATAAATTAAATGACTGATCTGTATCTGTCATAGCATTTATAAAAATATTTTAAACTGGGGAGCCAAGAGAATAATTAGAACTAGCACTGTACAGACAATATTTTAGAAGGATGTATATCACAATAATATTTCTTTTGTCCTTTTTTTTTTTTTTGGTTTATAGATCGAATTTTTCTCTCTATGGAGCAATTACCTTCCTTAAAAAAAAAAATTCTCAAATGGCAAGCTAGTCTGTTTTATACTTTTGCATATATCCAAAAATAAATTTTAACATTTTTGATAGGCAAAATGCTGATATTTTAATTCAGTATGCCATAACTCAAGATCATATATTCAAAATGAAAGAACACTAATTAAATTAAAAAAAAAAACCCTTAGCATTAAACCCCCTGAGAGTAAAGATACTTATGTACAGTGAAAAGTGTTTTCAACTCAGGGGCTCAGAGTTTACACTGAAGCATTCACACACACATACACAGATACAAACATGGAAAAGGATCTGCATTAAACACTGCAAGAAGAACATAAACAGCTTAGAATCAAATCTTGTCTCTGTTATCTTTATAAGATGTATTTAAAATTAAGATTTTTCTAGCAATGGCAATGACACTGTAGAGAAAATGTTGCCAAGAGACACGCATTGATTTAGTGGCATTTCACTGACTATTACAAAGGGATTAGGAGTGAACAGCCTTGGGACTTCCCTGGTGGTTCCGTGCTTTCCACTGCAAGGGGCGCGAGTTCCGTCCCTGGTCAGGGAATGGGGACTATAGGTTACAAAACAGGCCCCAGAGAACAGCCTCTGTTGGGTGAGGATCATGTGCTACGCTTCATCGTGATTCTCAATTTCTCAGTAATTCTGCAACTCTAAACGAATGTTGAACTCAAAAATTGCCTTTATACGTTTATGGTTGAAGTATTTTTGTTGTTCTTTTATTTGTTTTTTGAAGCCACACTTTGTGGCTTGTGGGATCTTAGTTCTCTGACCAAGGATTGAACCTGGGCCCTCAGCAGTGAAAGCACCTGGACCACCACGGAAATCCCTTGCTGTTACTTAAAAAAAAAAAAAAAAGCTTGTTTGCTTTACTTTCCTCATTTTTCCGCTAATTGTATCACTTAATTTCCTTCTTTTTTTAAAAAATTAGTTTATTTATTTTGATTGGAGGCTAAGTACTTTACAATATTGTGGTGGTTTTTGCCATACACCAACATGAATCAGCCATGGGTGTACATGTGTCCCACCATCCTGAACCCCTCTCCCACCTCCTTCCCCACCCCATCCCTCCGGGTTGTCTCAGAGCACCCTGCTTCATGTATCGAACTTGCACTGGTCATCTATTTTACATATGGTAATATACATGTTTCAATGCTATTCTCTCATATCGTCCCACCCTCACCTTCTCCCACATAGTCCAAAAGTCTGTTCTTTATTGTTGCCTCTTAGCCCTTTCTCACTGGCCTTTTAGGAAGTTAAGTGTTCTGTTCCCATAAATAACAAAAATATCCACATACCTTCTGAGCAGTTGTTAAGGCTGCCCTGATGGGTCCTGACCACCAGGGGGCAGCTGGAAGCCAGATTATGCTTTCCTCCCAGTTAATTCGTTTTTGACGCCTTCCCTTCTAGTTTTTTAAAGGAGGAGAAGGCTACTGTTCTTCCAGCCACCTGCTAGCAAAGTTTCCAGCTCTGCCTCTCATACCTCACCTCACACCCATGGCTTTTGGCTTGCATCCTGGCCAGTGGAGTTTTCTGTTTCTTGAACAGTTCAGGTTCTCTCGTCATGAGGTCTTTGCACATGCTGCCCTGTCTACCTTCCGTGTTCCCTTCCTTCTTCACCTAATTATTTCTCTGTCTCAACCATCACTTCCTTAAGGAAGCCCTCCCTGATCTAGCAGAATGGGCAAACCCTTTCATTCCGTCTATTAGATAGCTCAAATAAAAAAGTGATATCAAATACTGGTGAGAATGTAGAGAAATTACACCTTTCATACATTGCTGATGGGAATGTAAAATGTTATAGCCCCTGGAAAATAATTTGGCAGTTTCTTATACAACTAAATATATACTTACCTTATAACTCAGTAATCTCACTTTTAGGCAATTATCATAGAGAAATGGAAATTTATGTGCCACAGAATCCTGAAATACAAATGTCATAATACATCATTTTTTGTAGTAGCCAAAAACTGGAAAACACCCTTCCACACATCAGTGGTCAAATTGTGGTACATTCATACCATGAATTACTATAGAAATAAAAAGGAACAAATGATTGATACCTGTAACAACCTGGACAGATCTGAAGGGAATTATACTGAGTGAAAAAGCCAACTTCAAAGGTTTTATATATATATATACACACCACATATATATTTTATATATACCACATACAAAATATATACCATATATTATATATGTATGTATACATATACCACAATTAAAAGAAATTCAAATATTTTTGTATCTCTGACCCCAATCAGATAAAAGTTACTCCAAGTCCACACAATGTTTGGGCACACAATTACAAAACAACATTGGCAAACACCAACAAACAGGTTGTTATCCAGTTTGGACTTGGGAATATATTTTTTCACAGGAGAAATGTTATGAATAGTACTTTGTTTAGTCACAAAACCTATACAGTCCACAATGTATTTGTAGGATAATCCTAGAATTCTAGTGCTTACCCCTATGTAAACTTAATACCCAATGCATTTTCTCAGAGAAAATGAATTCAATTTTCTCCGTGGATGTGAGAATCTCCCTCCTCCCACTCTCCCCACCTGGCTGAAGAGGACTTTCCACACACGGCCATTTGTATGGAAGACACATATGGGAAGTGGGGACTACCTGCAGAGAAAAAAAGGACAATTTCTGGGAGTAGAAATAAATCTGACTAGAATCTACAAATGGAGAAACAAGTTTATATAATCTATGATTCCAATTATAAAATATTCTCTAAAAGGCAAAATTACAGAGATGGAGACTAATGATTGCTAAGGGTCAGAGGTGGGGTGGAAGGGCAGCATATGGGAGTCCCTTTGTGGCTATTAATCTTAAAAAAATTTTAAATGAAGATATAATTGACATATTATATTATTTTCAGGTGTACAACATAATGTGGTAATTAATCTTGATTGTGGTCATGGTTAAAGGAATCTCTACATGTGATCAAATTGCATAGAACTATAGATTACACATGTACACATAAATGAGTGAGTATATATATATATAAACTGATGAAATCTGATGAGATCTATAGATTGTACCAATATTAATTCCCCCTTTTAAACATAGTATGTATTATAATCATGTTAGATGTTGCCATTGGGGAAGGCTAGGTGAAGGGTACATGGGACTTCTTATTTTTCAACTGCCTGTGGGGTTATAATTATTTCCAAAAACATTTTTAAAAAATGCAGTGAAATACTTGAAGCAAGTGTGACAAAGTGGTGGTGGGTTCCCAGGCATTCATTATAACACTGTTTGCACTTTCTGAAATATTTTTCAGAATTAAAACAAATGGCATCAGGAAGGTCATTTCTTTTTTGTCTTATAGAAGTGAATTTTAAAATACCTGGAAGTTACCCACAACCTTAACATGAATCAACATGGTAGCAAAGCTGCCAATAAGACACAGATGAAAATTCTCATTACTGAATTTAGTTCTATGCTGGCAGCTCCAAGCAGGGAGAGAGATTTGAGGGGTAGCTTTGTTATAGGGTGACAGTTATTTTCTTCTTTATGTCAGAGATGGTACAGGATGTGGAAGCTGTCATAAAAATAGTTTTAGGAACTAGAAATTTCCTTATGTAGGAAAGAGAAATTTTGTAGGTTATATAGTATCTCTTTTCTTATGTTTTGGTGCTGTCATGGAGACAAAGTAGGTATTTTAATTTTAAAGGGAAACTTGGGACAGATGGCTGGGAGGGTTGGGGAGATAGAGGGAAGAATAGAAATATAGACCAATAAACTCTCACATATCCAGTCATGTAATAAAGGAAAACAATAGAAAGGGAAAGACTTGAGAGCTCTTCAAGAAAATTAGAGATATCAAGGGAACATTTCATGCAAAGATGGGCATGATAAAGGACAGAAACAGTAAGGACTTAACAGAGGCAGAAGAGATTAAGAAGAGGTGGCAAAAATACACAGAAGAACTATACAAATATGGTCTTAAAGACCCAGATAACCACAGTGGTGTGGTTGCTCACCTAGAGCCAGACATCCTGGAATGTGAAGTCAAGTGGGCCTTAGGAAGCATTACTACTAACAAAGCTAGTGGTGGTGATTGAATTCCAGCTGAGCTCTTATTTAAAGTCCTAAAAGATGATGCTGTTAAAGTGCTGCACTTAATATGCCAGCAAATTTGGAAAACTCAGCAGTGGCCACAGGACTGGAAAAGGTCAGTTTTCATTCCAATCCCAAAGAAGGGGAATGCCAAATATTCAAAGTACTGTACAACTGTGCTCATTTCACATGCTAGCAAGGTTATCCTCAAAATCCTTCAAGCAAGAACTTCCAGATGTACAAGCTGGGTTTCAAAGAAGCAGAGGAACTAAAGACCAAACTGCCAACATTTGTGGGATCATGGAGAAATCAAGGGAGTTCCAGAAAAACATCTACTTCTGCTTATTGACTATGTTAAAGCCTTTGACTGTGTGGATCACAACAAACTGTGGAAAATTCTTCAAGAGATGGGAATACCAGACCACTTTACCTGTCTCCTGAGAAACTTGTATGTGGGTCAAGAAACAATAGTTAGAACCGGACATGGAACAATGGACTGGTTCAAAATTGGGAAAAGAGTATGATAAGGCTGTATATTGTCACCCTGCTTATCTAACTTCTATGCAGAGTACATTATGTGAAATGCCAGGCTGGATGAATTGTAAGCTGGAATCAAGATTGCCAGGAGAAATATCAACAACCTCAGATACACAGATGATACTACTCTAATGGCAGAAGTGAAGAGGAACTAAAGAGCCTCTTGATGAGGGTGAAAGAGGACAGTGAAAAAGCTGGCTTAAAACTCAACATTCAAAAAACTAAGATCATGGCATCTGGTCCCATCATTTCATGGCAAATAGAAAGGGAAAAAATGGAAGCAGCAACAGATTTTCTTTTCTTGGGCTCCAAAATCACTGTGGACAGTGATTACAGCCATGAAATTAAAAGACTCTTGCTCTTTGGAAGGAAAACTATGACAAACCTAGAGAGCATATTAAAAAGCAGAGACATCATTTTGCCGACAAAGGTCTGTATAGTCAAAGCTCTGGTTTTTCCAGTAGACATATATGGATTTGAGAGTTGGTCCATGAAGAAGGCTGAGCACTGAAGAATTGCTGCTTTCAAATTATGGTGCTGGAGAAGACTCTTGAGAGTCCCTTAGATAGCAAGGGGATCAAATCAGTCAATCCTAAAGGAAATCAACCCTGGACATTCATTGGAAGAATTAATGCTGAAGCTTCAATACTTTGGCCACCTGATGTGAAGAGCGGACTCATTGGAAAAGATCTTGATGCTCGGAAAGACTGAAGGCAAAAGGACCACCCATTTGGGCAGCAGAGGATGAGATGGTTAGATAGCTCACAGACTCAATGGACATGAATTTGAGCAAACTCTGGGAGATAGTGGAGGACAGAGGAACCTGGCCTGCTACAGTCCATAGGTTTGCAAAGAATCAGATGTGAATTAGCGACTGAACAACAACAACAATTTTTGATAAGGGTCGATGGGGAGAACATTTAATGGGGAGAACAGTTTTCAATCAATGGTATTAGGAAACTGGATATCCAGATTCAAACAATGAGGTTGAACCCTTACCTAACACCATATACATATATATATATATATAAACTCAAAATGGATCAAAAACCTAAATGTAAGACCTAAAACAATAAAACTCTTAGAAGAAAACACAGGACAGAATTTCCCAACTTTGGATTTGACAGTGATTTATTGGATACGACACCGAAGGCAGAGACAACAAAAGAAAAAATAGACAAATTGGACTTCATGAAAATTAAAAAATTTGCACATCAAAAGACATGACCCAGACTAAAAAGACAACCACAGAATGGGAGAAAAAAATTGTGAATCACGTATGTGGTTGGTAAGAGTTTAATACTCAGAATCTATTGAGAACTTCCAAAACTCAATGACAACAAAAAATACATTAAAAATGGGCAAAGATGGAGAAGGAAACGGCAACCCACTCCAGTACTCTTGCCTGGAAAGTCCCATGGACAGAGGAGCCTAGTAGGCTACAGTTGATGGGGTCACAAAAGAGTGGGACATGACTTAGCGACTAAACAACGGAAACATTGTAAATCAACTATATGTCAATAAAAAGTTAAAAAAAAATTTTTAAAAATGGGCAAAGGATTAGACATTTCTCCAAAAGAGATATACAAATGATAATTAGCCCATGAGTCATGTATTGATGTGAGAGTTGGACCATAAAGAAGGCTGAGCGCCGAAGAATTGATGCTTTTGAACTGTGGTGTTGGAGAAGACTCTTGAGAGTCCCTTGGACTGCAAGGAGATCAAACCAGTCCATCCTAAAGGAGATCAGTCCTGGGTGTTCATTGGAAGGACTGATGCTGAAGCTCCAATCCTTTGGCCACCTGATGCGAAGAGCTGACACATGCAAAGAGCTGATGCTGGGAAAGATAGAAGGCAGGAGGAGAAGGGGATGACCGAGGATGAGATGGCTGGATGGCATCACCGACTCGATGGACATGAGTTTGTGCAAGCTCTGGGAGATGGTGAAAGACAGGGAAGCTTGGCGTGCTGCAGTCCATGGGGTCGCAAAGAGTTGGACAAGACTGAGCGACTGAACAACAGCAACAGGATGCTCGATATAACTAATCATTAGGTAAATGCAGAGCGAAACTACAAGGAGATACTACGTCACACCTCATTAGGACGGCTACTGTCAACAAGCAGAAGACAAGTGCTGGCTAGCATGTGGAGAAATTGGACTCTTTGTACACTCTTGGTGGGAATGTGAAATGGTATAGCCACTGTGGAAAAGAGTATGGTGGTTCCTCAAAAAATTAAAAAATAGAATTACCATAGGATACAGCAATTTCACATGTGGAGATATCTATCTCCCAAAAGAACTGAAATCAGGGTCTCAAAGTGATGCGAGTACACCCATGGTCATAGCAGCATTATTTACAATAACCAAAACACGGAAGCAAGGCAGGTGCCCATCAACTGGAGAATGGATGAGCAAAGTGTGGTATATTGATACAGTGGAAAATCATTCATCCTTAAAAAGGAACAATATTCTGACATATGCTACAATACAAGTGATCCATAAGGATGTTAGCTGAGTGAAACAGGCCAGCCACCAAAAGACAATACTGCGTGATTCCATTTATATGAGATACCTAGAGCAGTCAGAACACAGAGACAGAAAGCGGAATGGTGGTTTCCAGGGGCTGGAGGAGGGGGAATTACTGTTTAGCAGGAATTGAATCTTGGTTTTAGAAGATGAAAGAGGCATGGGGATGAGTGGTGGTGACAGCTGCACAACAGTGAGAAGGCACTCGATGCCGCTGCGCCGGACACTTAAAAATGGTTAAGATAGCAAATTTTACGATTTGTATATTCTAACAGAATTAAAAAAAAATAAGAGCAGACTTGACACAGGGAGATGGCTGGGGAGACAGAGGGAGCTCCAGGGTTTGGGCAGCACTGACCTGGTGGTGCAGAGAAGTACAGTGGATGCCCCATCAATAAGAATGTTTGAGCAGAGATTCAAAGAATGCAATTTCAGGGATGCCAAATACTCCTGTAGTGAGTGATCTCCAGAGTAGGTGACAACTCCAAGATTCAGATTCTAGGTGTAACTGATATATGCTAGACTGTGCTGTTACAAAAGCTTAGAGGAGCCATAATCATATAATACCCAAGAATTTATACTTCGGCCAAAACCATGCAATCAAATATTCCTGAGTCCCCTCCTCGGTATGCTTGTGGTTATAGGCAGCTGCATTATTCCCTCTGTGCATGACTGGCAGGGTGTGTGTGTGTGTCTTAGGTGAGCTCATTTCCCTTCTAAGGCCCCATAAGCGAGGTTCTGGGACATGGTGGGCCGTGGTGCTGGTGGGCATTGTCTCATCACTGACCAGGGCTCCTCCTCTGCCGGCCCATCCTTTAGGGGAGATCACAGAGGGTGCCTATAGTGGGGTTGTCTCTCCAGCGACCAGCACTCCTTCCTGGCTCCTCAGAGCCTCATGGGACGTCTCTCTGCTGTTCTGGGTTCTTCCTTCCTGCTGGCAGTTCTCCCTATGGTCTGCCTAAATCAAGAGCTCGCCCTCTCAGCCGGACCCCTATACCGTACGTCACACACCATCTACCAAAAGGTTTGGACACATCAGGAGACCATGAGAGACATTTGATATTAGGGATATCCTGGAAGAATCTTACACAGAGAGTCCATGGATGGTCGTCATTTCTCAGAAGAGGTTGGTAAGTAATCTTTACTTGTGTGAGGAATTAGTAAATATTCTAATGATTACTGTATAGTGTCTTAGAACTACCTCCTATTCTGCATAACCCAGCTATCATTCACTATAGCTGGGTTATGCAATATATGCTGTTATTACCATGTTTCAAGCCCCTCCATTAAGTGGCTAACTTAGCAGAGATGAAGGAAGTTCAGAGAGAAGATCTGAGGATAAAAAGCCAACCCTGAAAATCACCTGTGCTCGGCCTTGCCCACACTCTCGAGATCTGAGCCTCAGCCCCCTAGCTGGAGAACAATTCCACACAGAAGGAAAAATCACACCCGAGGGCACAGGTGTCCTAAGACACAGTCTCATTCTCAGAGGCCCAGAGCCACCCAGTCCTCACCGACCTGTATAAGTGTTATTGTTTTTGTCTCAAAAGGCTTCAAGGAGCGCTCAAGAAAATTATTTGGCTTCTGTTAGGGTGTACCTTCTCAGCCGGGTGTAGAGAAAGACCATGTATTTGTCTGAAGTTATATATCTCTTCAGATTCCAACCTTCTTAGACATTCTAGTAAGTCTGGGTTTATAGAATTTGCTATGGACACACAAGTACCATAAAAATAAATCCTAATAATTATTGCTGCTGATATTAAGCACTGACATGTAGGAGTCTAATGTATACATATTTCCATCAGCTCATATGTTCGTACAAGTTTCAACATGCAGTCAAAAGTATATAAAATAAGTTTTACTATGCACAGTTATTGCCAATAGCTACATTAACAGCAGTATCATTAATAAAACCTTCAACTCAAAGGTAGAGCAACTAAAATGAAAAACTCAGAGGGAATAAATAACTCATAAACGTGTGGTATAGAGCTCTTCATCTTGCTTTCAGTATCTCATATATCAGTATTCACATATGTTAGAGTCTGAGTAAATTCTTGATAGAGCACATGAGAATTACTTGAGAGTAGAAGAAATTCCAAGATTTTCCCTTTTATTAGATTATTGTAAATTATGACATATTTGGAGTATATAGAAAAATACAGACTTCTCTTTCTGATAGCATGATTGACTTTTCTGCTGAAATCTTCTAAAAGTACAGGACGAAAATATTACAGATGCTTTTCTTAAATGATTAACAATATGGCAAGAAAATAAGGCCATCTAGGTGAAGCACTGAGTTCAGGGGGAAGCCAGGTGGGGATGGTGGGCAGAAGGCTGAAGCTGACTTGTGCCTTGGAGACGTTAGCTGAACTGGGCAAACTGGGCTCGGACTTTTTATGGCTCACAGGGAAGGGGGCACTGGAGACACAGTCTAAGAATCATTCAAGGAGAGCCATCCCAAGGGGATCTCTGTCTTCCTGAGCCTGGGACACCAAAGGGCTGTACCATCAGCGTAAGGCTAAATGAGAGGTAAACTTGCTGAGTCCCAACCCAAGGTACAAAAGCAAATGGCCAGACTGGAACCCTGGTGTTGAATAGAGGAGGAAAAAATATCTCCCCAGAGAACTTATAACCTTGCTCCTGCTCTGACATCAATTTGCAGCCTGCCTCCACACTCCCTGGGTGGTCTGAAAAGAGTCAAGGCAAAAATTTAGTTTAAAACAGTCCTGGATTATTAATTCTCTCATCTACTTTGCAGAAGCAAATGAAAATCTTCCCTGGAGGAAACTACTTCAAATTCCCACAGATACGCCCTAAGGAAAACAAGCAATTGACAGGAAAAATGATAGCAAAACACACAGGCAGCAAGGCACCAAGACTGAGAAACAGACCATGATAGCAAGAGACATCAGCTATTGGGAATAACATACACACCATAGAATAATTAAGCTTAACACACTTAAAAAATAAAAACTTAAACATATGTGCAGGGATAAGAGACTTTATAGATGACAAAAGAATCAAACAGAACTTATGGAAATGAAAAATATAATTGAATTAACAACTCAAACATATGAAAACAACTGACATTCAGGGGAAAATGTACGGAGACCTGCCACCTACTTTGAAATACGTAAAAATCAGACATGAATGGATGGAGAGAGGAATGGACAAATTTGTGATGAACTAAGTATAGGAAAATGTTAATGGACAGAATTTAGATGCTGAGCACACAGGCATTTACCTTAAAACTCTTTTAACTTTTCTGTGTGCTTGAGAATTTTTATAATAATGTCACACACACAACCATAGGCACATACACACAAACTGATGAGAAGATTAGATACTTAGAAAATAAATATCAAGACTTTTAATCCATGAATAAAGGAAGACTAAGCCTTCAAACAACAACAAAAATATTTTTTAAATGAAATAAAATATTTAAAATAACATGCTCTTATTTTAAAGCACTGAAGAGATGGCAAATGTGTGAAATTATGAAGCCAAAATCTGAGTGAAAGTGGCAATGCGGAGATAAAAGGAGGGCTGTGGTCACTAGTCCTGAGCACATGTCAGCCTAACAAGGTTGAGGTTGCTTTTCATGGCCTTGCAGGCTTCAGGGGCCCAGAAAGGTGGTGCTCAAAGGGCAAAAACCTCATTGTAAAAGAAACAGAAACTTCATTCCTACCAGTACTCAACTGAGGAGTGCTGCCTCAGTGCTGAGTATGGCCCAGGGTGGGCAAGTAACAACCACAAGTTGGCCTTAACACGGATTTGTTTAAATTCGTATTACATGGGTGGCCTGTAAGACCTCAACATATGGTCTCAGACTGGCTCCTGGCAGCAGCAGAAGCAAATGCTCTCTGTAGGAACATACTTTCATCCTATCTCTCAAAGAACTACCACAAATAATTTTTCAAGAAAAATAAGCAACTAACTGTTATATATATGTATGTATGTGTGACACACACAAACACACACAGAGGAACAAAAAGCAAGCAATCAAGTAACAAAAAACCACCAGTTACAGAAGGAAACAAAGTACTATGTATAAGTATGATCAGGGAAAAAACCGTACAAAGCAGAAAACACATTTATTGGATAAAAATAGAAACTATGATTATCATGTGTAACGATATAAAAGAAACTTGAAAACACAGACCCTGAATAAGAGAATACAAAGAACTACCAATCATATCTGAAGGAGAACAAAATAGGACTTTCAGGTGTAAGAATATAATTGAAACAAAATTCTCTATAAACAGATTTGACACAGGCTGAAAAGATACTGAATCATAGCCCAGGATGCTGCACAGAGAGACAATGAGAGGAAAACAGGAAAGGTGAACAAAAAGCTAAGAAGGACAGAGGGAGACGGTCTCACAATCAGAGTTCTGAAAGGAGAAGAAAGTGAAAATGGAGTGTGGAGAATATTGAAAGAGATGAAGAGAACAGATGAAAAAGACATCCAACCACCGAAGCCCAGCAAATCCCAAGCAGAATAAACAAAGAAATTCTACCTGCATATCAGAGTGAAACTTCAGCTCACAAAAACCGAGAGAACAGTCTTTAAAGGAATCCTGGCAGAAAAACAGATCCCTCTTTTGTTTGTTTTTTGCCGTGTAGCTTACGGCATCCTAGTTCCTGGACCAGGGGTTGAACCTGGACCACAGCAGTGAAAATGCCAAGTCCTAACCACTGGACTGCCAGGGAATCACCCCAAACAGACCCCTATTAAAGAACGGACAAATGTGGATAAAAAATAAGGTCCTACCATACAGCACAGGGTATATATTCAATATCCTATGATAAACCATACTGGAAAAGAATCTGTGTGTGTGTGTGTGTGTGTGTGTGTGTAAATAACTGGATAACTTTGCTGTATAGCAGAAATGAACACAACATTGAAATATCTAGTATGACAAAAGTAAAAGTGTTAGTCACTCAGTCAAAAATGTACAACTGTTTGTGACCCCATGGACTGTAGCCCGCCAGCCTCCTCTGCCCATGGAATTCTCCAGGTGAGAATACTGGAGTGGGTAGCCATTCCCTTCTCCAGGGGATCTTCCTGACCCAGGGACCGAACCTGGGTCTTCCATGTTGCAGCCACCAGATAAGCCCCAAATTAACACATTTAAAATACATTTTAAAAAAGAGATGGCAAATCGATTGACTGCTGACTTCTTAATGGTATCAACAGGAGTCAGAAGATGAAGTGACATATTTATCACCAAGAGAAAATAACAGCTGAGTTCTATACCAGCAAGAAGTCAAGAATTTGGCAGATTAAAGATTTTATTCTGTTCAAATAAAACAAAACTGAAATACTGGCCACCAACAGACTTTCACTAAAAAAAAAAAAAAATTCTAAAGGATATACTAGGCAGAAGGAAAAATGAGCCTGGGAGTAAAGATCTAAGATAAAAGAAACAATGAGGAACAGAGGAAGTGGGATATACACGAGCAATATTTTGACTACAGAAAGTCACCACAAAAAACAACAAAAGCAAAGACTTAGGAGGCTGAAGTAAAAAATTAAAATGCTTCAGAAGAGCTATCAACTTTAGAGTGTGGTAGTTTAGGCAAGTAAACTATGGTAAGTCTTAAAGTTCTAGGGTATCTGTGTATCCACTTAACATAAGAAGAAAGACTAATGGGGGAAGGATGGAATGTGAAAAATAAGAAAGAAAAAGAAACAAGATGGGCAAAAAAGGCCCCACAAAATAAGATGGGAGAAATAAATTCAATTATTTCATTAATATCAATAAGTACAGGTAAACTAAACATTCCAGTAAAATGACAAACATTGTTAGAATGGATTTTAAAAACCCAACTATATTCTGTTTACAGATGACACATACAAAATATAAGGATAGAGGAAGGCTATAAATAAGCGAACGAGAAATGATATGCTGTATAACTACTAACTAACCAACACAGACCTGAAGACGAGAAAGTATTACTACAGAAAAAGATCACTGCATAATGATAGAATGTCCAATTACATCTGGAAAAGACATAATTTAAACTTTTAGGTACTTAATAAAATAGCCTCAGTCCTAAATAAAAGGTAAAGATGGACAAAACTAAAAAGAAATAAAGAAAAACCCACAGCCGTCACGGGTATGGAGAGAGAAACAGGGTGGTTTCTAAGCGATCCTGAAAGTTCTCAAGCTTGCCTGGCAATGAATGCCTGACAACCTTCCAAATATTCACACAGATGATTTCATATAATCCCATAATAACCCCTTTCCCTCTATTCCTATATCGCACCCTCCCTCCATTGGTAACCACTAGTTTTTTCGCTGTATCTGTAAGTCTGCCCGTTTTGCTTTATTCACTAGTTTGTTGCATTTTTTAGATTCCACACATGATATAACACACAGTAACTGTTTTTATTCATCTGGCTTATCTCACTGGGCTTAATGTCTTCCAAAGTTCATCCATGTTGCTGTGAATGGTAAAATTTTCATTCTTTTTTATGGCCTAGTAGTGTTCTATATATATATATCCCATTTCCTTTACCCATTCATCTGCGGACAGACATTTAGGTTGCTTCCGTATCTTGGCTATTGTAAAAATACTGCTATTAACATTGTGGTGCATCTTTTTGAATTAGTGTTTTTCTTTTTTAAAGAGTATTTAGCAGGGACCCTGATGCTGGGAAAGATTGAAGGCAGGAGGAGAAGGGGATGACAGAGGATGAGATGGTTGGATGGCATCACCCTCTCAATGGACATGACTTTGAGCAAACTTCAGGAGATGGTGAAGGACAAGGAAGCCTGGTGGGCTGCAGTCCATGGGGTCACAAAGAGTTGGACATGACTTAGTGACTGAACTGAACTGAACTCTGATTGGTTGTCGCATGGGAGAAGACTGAGTCAAGGGTGACTGCAACGATTTTGGCCAGAGCAAGCAGAATAAAGCTGTCATTTCCTGAGATGGGGCAGCAGCAGTCCAGCTCCGCACATGCTGTTTGAAAGGCTTATGATCTAGCTGAATATTACAAGCCTAGAATTCAGGGGACAGGACCAGGCAGGAGGCACCGGGGTCCTGTAGGAGACATGGAATGCCAGGAGTTTGGATTGGGGTCTCCAAGGAGTACAGATGGAAGGAGTTCCCAGGTCACAGCTCTGATCTCTTCCAACATCTAGAAGCTGGGAAGAAGAGTGGGAACTAGCAAAGGAGACAGAAGTGGCCAGGGAGGTGGTGGGTGTGCTACTCTGGAAATCTAATGGAGAGACTGTTCGAGGAAGTGAACCTGATTCCAGGAGAGGAAACCCAGATGGCCAATAAGAATATGAAGAGATGCATGTGCATGGCTGTCAAGCACATTCAAAGCTAACTCCATACCACAAAGGAGATTGGCAAGAGAGAGAATTCCACGTTGGGCAAGGATTCAGGGACAGGCACTCTGCTGAGAGCATCCACTGTGCGGTCATTTTGGAATCTGGAGAATGAGACTGTAACCATGTTAAGATGTTATGTATGTAATATGTCCCAGGAGACATTCTATCCAGTCCCTTCAGGGGACATGGGGGAGGGTGTTCAGTGCAGCAGGAGGGTGGAAGCAGTCAAAGGTCTCCTCCAGAGAGACTGGACAAATAAACTGTGGTGAAAACAACGTACGATGGAGTGCTGCAGCTGGACACAACAGACTAGATGTAAACAAAGCAACATGAATACATCCTTAAACAAATAAAAACACAGCCTTTCAGGCTCAATACCATTTAAGAGAAGCATGAAATAATACCATGTACATATACTCCTAAAGACATATATTCAGTTCATTAGACTTGGTGCCTCTAGAAGAGAGAAGAATGTGAATGGGGATGGCGGGGGCTAAATGAGAAAAGCAACACAACATAAAAAATGAATATGATTAACCTACTCTGCATACCCCAGAGTTGTGTAAATAAAGGTATTCCTCTTGCTCAAATTCAGTCAGACTCAAGAATTTGAAGGATACATGTTAGGGCTTAAGGCAGCTATATTCTGAGTGTCTTACACCAGTGGGTATGGCAACTGTTGGTTGTCTTTAACATGTATTCTCCTCTTATTCATTAATGATCCATTCCCCAGCCTCCTTTACAAGTGAATGCATGTATATGACTACTTTCCGGTCAGTGTTGTATGGGACTTCTGAGAAGGCTAGTGAGAAGGGAAGGGGCATATGCCATTTTATCCTCCCCCTCTATTGCTGACTAGGAATGTGGACACAATGGCTGGTACCCTGGTAGCCATATGGGATCATGAGGTAACTTTAAGCCACATGCATAGAGAGAAGCTGGTATCCTGATCATCCATGAAGCTTGATGATGATCCTGATCATACAATACTTGATGCCCCATGTCCAGTCTTCTTTTATGTGAGAGAGGAACATACTTTCAGCAATGCTTAAACCATTGCTATTTTGGATTTTTCTATTACATGGAGCAAATACTGTTCTAACTGATAAAGTAGGTTCCAAATAGATGTCATATTGGAGAGGATTTCATTTTTTCCAAATCTGCTATTTCTTAGAAGAAAGTTTTCCTGAAAATTCTTTTAAAAATGCCCCCTGCTTATTCATTTATTTTGTGGTTTTGTGACTTCAGAGCGTAGTTTTTATACATCTATTGAGATGTTTTAATTTTTAGGTATTTTTTCAATTATAGAAGAATCATATTAAATAAAGTACACAATGATCTGGACTAGACTTTGAGGTGAAGCAGAGGTTTGGCAGCAGGCCCAGACAGCACAGCCTCAGATTTCAGTGTAGAGCCGGAGATATTTTGTTATATCCACGTTAGTTGGATGTTACACAGAATGAATGGACATGACCTCAGGGTTAGGGGACTTTGCTGGTGGATAGCTGCCAATGATTTGATAGTGCAGACAGAGCTCTGATTTAGCACTCCCATGAATTCTATTACTGAGCACAGTATCTTGATGAATAGACAGACTTTAAGGACCAGAGGTAATGCAGTGGATTATACAACTCCTGATTGAACAGGAGGCACACTTTACTAATTGGCCATTTTTCTTCCTCTTCCTATTGTATCTTCGATTCCTTTGAGTCAGTCAAGGCCTTTTCCTGGATTAAGGCAACAGGAGAGAAGCATATTTAATCAGCACTAGTGATCTGACTAGTCTTGTTAAGTCAGAAAGCATTCAGAGTTAAAAAGTTTGGTTGGAACTTCTCACTAGACCATTGTCCTAAGTGTGTCGGGATCATCAGTGATCTTTGCTGTAAACAAATCTCTTTCTTTCAAGACTTAGCATTTGAGATCTCTTTTGGCTTAGCAATTCATACTCTCTCAGATGTAATTATTTTAAAAATAATTTGTATATGTTTCATTGTTATATGCTCACTATAGAAAATGAAATTTCAGACAAGTAAAAACAAAATGCAAAGCAAAACCACTGACAATCCCATCTACCTAAAGACAACAATTTTTAACCCCTTGGTATGTATCTTTTCAGACCCTCTTCTATATTGTGGTGTGTGTGTATGATTTTTAACCATGGGGCAATAAAATAAATCTTAATAAGTATAAAGCAGTAATTAATGAAATAGAAAGGAAAACCCAGTAGATTTCACTGGTATAGCCAAAGATTTATCAAGACTTATTTTTGAAAAGATCATTAAAATAGATCTTTGTTGGCCTCTTCTAGGGAAAAAAGAGAAAAACACACAAATGAACACCATTTGAGATAAGAACAGGAAGATAACTAGACAGATGGAGAAGATTAAAAATTTAAGAGAACACGATGTTTGTAAATGTGTCAGGATGCTACCCAAAGGCTCCTGGGAAAATGCTTGCTAACTGGTAGATATAGGAGGACTCAGTCTACTAACAACAGTTAGGAACCTGTCCCATTCAATTTGGTCACATTCATCCTAAGACCATCCATCCTAAGACCTAAGAGCTGGCTCATTGGAAAAGACCCTGATGCTGGGAAAGACTGAGGGCAGGAGGAGAAGGGGGCAACAGAGGACGAGATGGTTGGATGGCATCACCAACTGAATGGACAAGAGTTTGAGCAAACTCCAGGAGATGGTGAAGGACAGGGAAGCCAAGCATGCCATAATCCATGGGGTCACAAAGAGTTAGACATGACCGAGTGACAGAACAACAACAAAATCCTAAGGCCAAGGTTCCAGGTGTTGCCCTGGGTGGCTGAGTGACGCACAGAGAAGGTGAGGACCATGGAAGGAAGGTCAAAGATCAGGGACAGTTCCACCACATAGAGTGTGTTCTTTATGTGCAATTAATTAGATGGACCTGCACAGGCTCTTTAAATGCTCATGCGGTATTACATTGAAACCCCATCTTCAATAACCTAAAAAGGCAAAAGAAATTAGCAAAAGAAATTACAGACTGAACTCCTGAATCATTTGCAGCCATTTTTTTTTTATTCCAAACATGTATTTTTGTAAACCTGCATTTCCCAAACAGTGCAAGTGAATTAGAAGTGACTGCATAGACTTGAATACATGTGACTTTGTGAAGAGGAACATCCCTCCCACAAAAATTCCTCAACAGAAACATGGATGCATCATCAGTCAAGTTCTGGAAGTGAACTAGCGTGGGTGCCTGCCATGCAATTAATCACTCTTAAAGCTTTTAAACTCACTCTGCCAGTCACACATTACAATTTGGGAAAAAAACCTTAACACAGGCTGAAACCTAGATCATTGTGCTATAAAGCACTGCATCACATAGGATATTTGGTCATTATCCCCCCTCACATGCTGAAAATCAGAAGACATTCTAGAAGATTCATTTTGACCCTACTGCCACTTCAGCCATTCTTTGCTTGAAAACACATTCTCCGCTGTGTATCTTCTTGCTCTACATAGCTAAACAATTCATGGACTAAAACGCTGCATACTTGGAACGTTTCTAAGGGACAGTGGTTTTCTGCCTTTAATCTGCTAAAGGGCCATTTCCCCCAAATGCCAATCCTTTATTCTGCCTCTATATTTGGAAGTCTGAATCAGGTGTAGCTTTACATGTAACCCATGCACAACTGCATTCCCCTGCCATGATGACTTACCCAAAAATAAAAGTAGAATAAGCTTTCTAAAATGACTGCTATGGTTCCACAGTTTGTGTATCAGCACCCATATCAACCACCCAAGGGATCTGCTACATGTTCACAACAAAAACAAGTCCCAGATGTTTCTAGGAGGCTTGCTGGTTTTGTTTGGAATCTCCTTGCCTCTGGCTCCAGGGCTGAAGGCTACATATGACTTGGTAAAGGAGAACTTTCTACTGGATTTTCTACAAAGCTTAACCAACTTTGCTGACGGCTTAGTGATGTTGATGGAATTTTTCTGAAGAATTGACTGACAATGCCTCAGTGACCTCAGTAGCAAGTGATTCTGGACACATGCCTGTCAGTCACCATAAAACCATGGACCCACTCGCTCCTGCCAGTGTCCCTTCATTCCTGAACCTCAAGGCCTCTTTGTGATGGGTTCAAGGCTCACTTAGGGGGTGTTCCAAACTCCTTAGTCCATGTAAACTGAGCATAAGTGAATCATTCTTGAAAAGGGGGCATTCTCTCAATTTCTACAAGGGTCCTTTTTTCATATTTAAAAAGCATCTCAATCCTTGTGAGAGTTGATGACAACCCTAGTGAACACACAGTCAAAAGCTGAAGCTGACAATGCTGTGCCAGAGAATACCAGATAGTGTTCCACAGCGAACCCACAGAGGCAGGAAAGATGGAAATGGGAAGGCGCTGTGGAATCTTAAAAGAACCTTCTGGAGAAGGATCAAAGACACACCAACCCATTCTGTCTGCTTTCCTCAAGAGCCTACAGATGGCTTCTGAATTGGATGGAGCTGGTGAACTGGCCAAGCTGAGAGCCCTGACAATCTGCTAGACTTCCCTTTCTCTGTCTGTGATAACTGGTCAGCTCTCCACTCCCTGCAGCCTGCCTGCTACTAAGCATCAGGAAATAAGTAGAGGTACCCCCTGCCCCAAACTGGCTGCCAGTATTTGCTCCAGCAGATGCCAAGCATGGTTTTCTTAAAAACTGCCCTATCTAGTCTTAGTAACCTCCAGGGTATGTGCTCACACCTGAGTGTCTACCATTCAGAAGCACATGGATCCTAGCTCTGACACTGGTTATGGAGTCTGCCCTTTCCCCATTGAGGCTGCAGAACTGTGGGCCTGCCAGCTATCCTGTTACACTCTCACCAGTGCATCTGCACTCCTTGCAGGAGGCTGGTGAGTGCCCATTACTGCATTTAGTCAAAGTTGCGGATGGAGTTGTCCAGGTCTACCACCTAAGAATCCCAAAAGGTGAAAGTGAAAGTCATTCAGTCGTGTCTGACTCTTTGCAAGCCCATGTACTATACAGTCCATGGAATTCTCCAGGCCAGAATACTGGAGTGGGTTAGACGTTCCCTTCTCCAGGAGATCTTCCCAACCCAGGGATCAAGCCAAGGTCTCCTGCATTGCAGGCAGATTCTTTACCCGCTGAGCCACCAGGGAAGTCCTAAATGATTTATTAAAGGACACCATGAAACAAGCAAGAGAATGTCCAAGGACAGCTGCAAATGAGGTTTCGTAAAGGAATCCATGCTCTAGGCTCTGCTGTGGGAAGATCTGTCTCCCCCGGGCAAAGTGTGCGCTGGTATTCCGAGGGGAGCCAGCAGCACTCAGCACAGTGCCTCAGGCACAGCTGGGGTCCGTACACATCCGTCCTAGCTGAACTCTCAGGGAGAGCTGGTTCCTTTGCCTGCATCTGCCCGTTGTTACCTCAGGGCCTCCACCCCTCAGTGAGAGGCTCTATCTTTAACTTCCTTCTAAGACCAGCCTAGTTCATACCCTTGACCCTCTGGCTTCTGTCTACTCCCATGGTCACTGGGAAGGGAAGCATGATGCATTCCGCATCTGCCTGTATCAGAGTCAACTGCAAAAAAACCAAAGACACGCGTGCTCCATGCCAGGTTCGCAAGCGCCCAGCACTCTCATGATTTGCCAAAACTTTAGGTATCTTTGCAAGGACAGGCCAAGTATGTGTATAGAAAAACCTGTCTCCCCTGCAGTTGAGTTCTGTGTCTTTTCAACAACACTCACAGGCCCCTTACATGTTAGCCTCCAGTCAACAAGGCCCTAGGAGAGAGATGGTCTTGTTTCTTGTTTCATTCGCATCTGATGCCGTCTGTTTGTGCCTGCGGCTTGAGCAGGCTGTGATAAGTCTCTGAGGACTCTGTCAGACCCTGTTCTTAGACACATCTTCCTTCATACCAGATGGCTTTCCAGCAGCGGCAACAGCAGCCAGGGCTGCTCCCCGTTACTGAGTGTTCACCCCAGGCCAGGTGCAGCGCTCAACACGCTACCTCCACCCTCTCCTTGCCTTTCAGAGAATCACACCGCACTCAAACCTGGATAGCACTGTGCATCTGGTGACTAACACGGTCAAACAGAGAGCTTGCACGGTGAAGGCCATACTCGGCCTTCAGCTCCGCAGGGGAGGTGATGACGTCAGCGCTGTGCCCAGAGCCCTTTACATCGTTTCTGTGTGCCTCCCAGCTTGGGGTGCAGCTCTCTTTTTGAGGACTGCTCCTGAGCTATGGGGGCTCTTTTGCTGGCATGAAGTGAAAACATGTTTATATGTGCCCTGAAGTGACTTCCTTACGTGGCCTCCTCCCCTTTCCTGTCCTGCTTCCCTCATGTCTTTACTGGTGTGCCCTGGGGAAACTTCCTTCATAAGTTACTGTGTGAAAATCCTTGTCTCAGGGTCCACTTCTTAAGAATCCCACCTAAGATACAATTTTTAAAAAAAGACAGGTTGAATGGTCATCTCCGGGAAGGACTCTGCAATTACCATTAGCTGGGACAGCAAGAGTGCTGGGGACAATGGAGACCTCTGACTCAAATTACCGTGAAAAGGCAACATATCACAGCATTCAGACACAAGTCTCTGCCTGACGGCCACTGATTTAGTCCTGGTGGTGTGTGGACTCTGATGCACTTTGTCCAGGATGAGATACCATTCTGAGGTTTACCAGATAACCAACTGGCATTGCTCCAATCTTTCATGTCTTAATCCAAGTGAAAGGAGGGTGGAATGCCTGCTCTATAAGGTGATGCAGAGCAGGCCGCAGGAATCAGGTTTTTCCATCCAAATTCCTGCTGGGAATCTTCCAATGAAAGGTACAGATGAAAAAACACTCTTGGTTCTTTAGCACATGACTTCACACTTGACTCCAGGCAACAAAGACGTGAAATGTCTTCGCGGTCAACCCCAACTGCAGTTGATATATAGCACCGCCTGCTTGATGGATTCTTCACACGAGGTTTCTTCAGATGATTTCATCTGCAAGTCCTTTTTTTAACAGCAAGTTCCATTCCAAAGTACAATAAGATCTTTTTTCCTTTAACATTTGTATGAATGTACATGTATTTCCAAGATTTCAGGCCAGATATCAGTGCTTGAGTGAACTATATAATCATTTAATAGAAATAATAAAACATCGATACAAATATAAAGACATAATCAGTATAAAAGGCTTATATTTATAAAAATACTTTTAGGTTAACAGTTTTCCCCTGAGGGTTGACCACACTTGTTGCATCCATAAATATCCCCCAGCTCTGCAGCCGGCTTTCCAAAGTTCGGAGTTCAACTGGAAAAGGAGGTGGTGGTGGTTCCAGTCAGGCGACCTGGCCGAAGTGGCTGCCTCAGGTTGCCACCTGGGCTTGAGAGAATGAGGACAAGAACAGCATCGTGGGGCCTCCGAAAAATCTGGAGAAGATTCTTTCTTCCAAATATGGAAGATACAAAGATCGGGACGACAGGCGAACGACTGGGCCACGTCACGGGGTGGGGTAGCGGGTCACTGGTTTTTCTGGACCCAGTCCCAACTGTCTTCATTCTCTTTCCGGTTCTTCTCAGCTTCAATAATTTCTTTGTACCTTCTGCGAAAGAAGCCCATCTGAAAGGCAGAAAGAGGAGAGGCTGGGTTAGACGTGCTGGAGAATCAACTGTTTTGGTTCCAAAGCTGCCTGGCCTGGGAGGAGGCATGATCTACTTACAGTGCTGGGAAAGGCCTGGAAAACTCCTCAGACTAGGCTGATTTAGAAGAAATGTTACATGGAGCCACTCTTCAAAATGCATGGACTCCCCCAGGCTTTCTTATGATAAGCTGTTTGTTCCTTGCAACGCACTTCTGATGGAGTGTTTCCCAAACACTGTGCTGGGGAACACTAGTTATTGAGCTATTGATAGGTTGTTTGGTAGTCAAGAGGTTCCGTGGTCAAATAAATTTGGAGACAATGTATTCTTTTTTTTTGTTTTTAAGTGGAGTTTGGCCATGTATTCTTTGAGAGATTTGTGATGTACAGGAGAACAGTACAGGATCAAATTAACCCTTTTAGGAAAGGATTGAGAAAGTCAAGGTCTTGCTATTTCTCAAGCTTATTTAACTTTTGATAAATCTGTTAATATCCTGTGAGATACTAGCCATTGTGGAACAATTTGATCAATACTGCTGTCATAAAGTAGGCATTTAAAAGTGTCTTCAGGTCTGCATCCTACCTTGCTGTCTTCTAGATCCTTCTCTCAAATCTGTGACCCTAGTGAGCTGCTGTGCACACAGCTGGCACTGTGTATCTCCCTAGAACTGGCAACTCCTCCTGAACCGTGATGGTAGTTTCCTTCGCTTAATTCTGAAAAGATCTTTCCTTCTAATGTATGGCTTTTCATATGTGGTAAGACGGATTTCCAGTTCTCGCACCGACAGTGTAGGCACTGTTGCCACAGAAAAGCAACCTTTTGTCGTCCAAAGCTGACCTTTGCCCCATGCTCAGGAATACCCGGCATCTCTTATGCTGTGTTCCCCAGTGTTAGTGGCCTCTGTTTCTGAAGTCAGACGTCTGGGAGTGGGTGTACAAATACCCCAGCTCCCTCTCTCCTTGGGTGCGAAACCCAGAGTATGTGCTCCACGGAAGTTGCCTGCAGGGGTAACCAGCTTGATAACATCCTTTATTAGCTTCCTTCCCTGCCCTCTCCCTCTCCTGGTCCCGCGTCTGTGTTTCCTGAGATTGTCTTCCAAATAAATAACTGCCCCAAATCCCCACTTTGATCTCCTTGAACAGGGGAAGTGAAACAGACGTGCACTCCTGGCTCACTGCGGGGAGGCTGCTCTGCAGGTTTTGGTACCATGCTGTCACTGGCACATAACCCTCACAGTCATATCTGAAGACCTTTGAGGCCAGTGAGCTCCGCAGTCTGCTGCCAGTGGGGGATGTACGCACCAAACTTGCCCTCAACAAACTGCTAAGCAAACCCAGGCTCGCGAGCACATCTAACTCCTTTGTGCATCTGTCTTCACACTTCTTGACTGTGAACCCAGCATCCACTGACTCCCTGCATCTTCCTCTTACCCCTTGAAAGAGGCTTATGGCCCTGCTGAAGATGAAGACTGTTAAGAGAGCTGCCAAGACAGCACCGGTCACCTCCACCCGCATGGCCAAGGAAGCCCTGAGAGCTCCCTTTTAGAGAGCAGCCGGCAAAGTGGTGCAGACTGATGGCCAGGAGGGAGTGGAAGCTTCCATAGAACAGCTGGCAAGGGTCCTGTGTGCTGAGTTTTGATCCTCAAGGTCCATTCTGCAGACAGATATTGAGTTCCCTTATCTTCCCAGCATCAGACCACATCTGTCAGAACCCCACTTCCTGACACCCTCATACATACACTTTTCTCTCCTCAAATCTCTACCACCTTCTTCCTTCTACAAGGGAATGTAGAAAGGAGGCTTGGCCTGAATGTTCTGGAGAATCAGAAAAAGATTGTTGTTGCCGTCCTCTAAGCATACCCACAGGAGGCCAGCAAAGCAACCAAAGACTTTGTGGAAATGTCTATCAAGAAGTTACTGCTTGATATCTCATTCTTGAAAGAGAAAGATGTGGTTAACAGAGCAAGTATGTCATGCACACTTTCTGAACTGAGGAGAACATAATGGTAGAAAGAAGGCTGGATGTTACATCAGAATAAGATTTTTTAGCACAGGATTCTGCCTGCAGATAGCATGATGTTTCAGTGATCTTAGGTTACTCACTTTAACTCCAAAGATGTAACATATCTCCACCATGGCACCAATCAAGCAGACCTTTAACTGTCTTCTCCTCTCTTATTATCTTCCACATTTAGGATTCCTAAGGATTTGTGCTTTTTATCTTCAGAGCTTAGCATCTCACTTCTACTTAGTGTCAAAGATAAATGTAAAAATGCCCTGTACCGTGGCTCTGCAACAAACACTATCAGGAGACTGAGGCTATTTTTTGCTTCCCAAATCTGCACTGTGACTTGTTTTGATGACTGAATACAAGGGAAGTGATGCCCTGTCCGTTCCACACTTCAGCCATGCACACTCCCGCTTGCTTTCTCAGATCCCTGCCTGGCTTCCATATGAACGAGTTTGGTTGGTCTTGCTGCTGAAAGACGAGTCCACCCAGCTGAGGTCCTCCTGAACCAGACAGCACCCAGCTGCCTGAAGCTGTGGGGTGTGAGCCCCACAAAGATGGGAGGACTGCTTTGTCAAGCTCAGTGTAACCCACAGAATTGTGAGCTATGTAGATGGTGTTGGTTTTTTTAGCTCCTAAACTTCGGTTTGTTACACAGCAGGAGTTAACTGATACAGAATTCCATATTTTTGTCTGATTTATGAATGAATGGATCAACACTCATGGGAAGAGTGGCAGGGGGGCAGCTGACAGGGTTCCAGATGGAAAGAGCATCACTGTGTCCAGTCCTGCTGAACAGACTTGTCTTGTTCCTCTAAAGGGGACAAAAAGTCGGCATGCTTCCTCATAGCTGTTATGCTGGCACGCGGCTTTGATGCAGAGTGTGCAGTCTAGTGAGGATTTAGAGCGTCTGCACTGACTCTCGCAGGTGGCTCTTCTGAGTTCAAGTTTACGTGTGCCACACTTGTTACCAACAAAGTGACGGCGTCATATCCTGTAGGAATTATTTTTTCCCAAGTGGAGTGCAGTCACTATTAGTCTTGAAAACTCTGCACCCACTGGCAGTTAACTGTAAAGCTTCTCTTAGAAACAGCCTTGCAAACTCTCCACCCCACTCCAGTGCAGCAGGTCTCCAGAGCCCTGTTCCCAACACAACCTGTGCGTAGTCTCTTAGATGGAAGGCTGGAGCTGCCACTGATGTTTGTCCTTTTTCTCTGGAGCCCAAAGACAATTTCGTAAAACACGGTCCACTCTGATGACTAGGGAGTGCTGGTACAGTTGCTCAGGCTGTGCACTGCATGTAAGTCGTCAGGGGGTACCGCTCAGGTCACAGCGATCAGAGACGTGAAATTTATTACAACTACTTTCCAGCAGATGGCAGTCAAGTGTCTTTTTCTAACAAAACCAGGTTTTCTGAATTTTCTGACAGATGGAAGTAAAGCTTCTGGAGGACAGGGTGCTGTTTACTCATTTGCACCAAGGTACCACGGGCTTCCCAGGTGGCTTAGTGGATAAAGAATCTGCCTGCAACGCAGACAACATACGCAGACACGAGTTTGATCCCTGGGATGGGAAGACCCTTTGGAGGAGGGCATGGCAACCCACTCTAGTATTCTTGCCTAGAGAATCCCACGGACGGAGAAACCTGGTGGGCTACACCCATAGGGCTACAAAGAGTCGGACACGACTGAAGCGACTCAGCATGCATGCATGCACCAAGGTACCGTATAGTCCAGAGCTGGATCCGTCAGACTAACGTTTCTTATGTGATCAAACGAACTCCATTTCAGAAGAAGAGACTGTCACCTTCATGCTGTTGTTTATAGCCTGATTTTGGCTTTTGATAGACAGCCCAAAGCTTAGGCTCTGAGTTTACCAAGCCATGGTCCCCCAAACAACTGTGACATGCCAGGCCTGCCCAGTGCCAAAGGACCGACTCAGAAGGGCTGGACAGGAGAGGTAGTGCATGGGGAGCCTGGAGTTCTGATTACTGCTCATGCTGGGACCCCAGAGCAGGTCATCTTCTGGCTCTAAGCCCCAGTGTCTTTGTCTCTGCCCAAGAGACGGATGGCATTCTCAGAGCTCTTCCAGCCCTGAAACATAATGAAGGCTTTTTATGTTGGTTCCCAAAGCAAACTCAGCACTGCAGCTTATGAAGCACACAGCTGTGTACCCAGCCCTCACACACAGAAGGCTCAGGGCACAAAGTCCTTACCCAGTATCAATTTTTCACAAAGAGCTTTCGGGAACATTAAATTTTGAATTTTTATATTAAAGTATGGATATATTATAAAGTATAAAGAAGTCTAAAACTCTTAAACACAAAGATAAATCAAGACTTTAAAGACACTTCTCGCCTTCTCTGGGGCAGTCGCGCGGGCAGTGGCTGCGGGAAGTCCACACGGGGCGTCATGTATTATAAGTTCAGTGGCTTCACGCAGAAGTTGGCCGGAGCATGGGCTTCCGACGCCTATAGCCCTCAGGGATTAAGACCTGTTGTTTCCACAGAAGCACCGCCTATCATATTTGCCACACCAACTAAACTGAGCTCCGGTCCCACTGCATATGACTATGCTGGGAAAAACACAGTTCCAGAGCTGCAGAAGTTTTTCCAGAAATCTGACGGTGTGCCTATCCACCTGAAACGAGGCCTGCCTGACCAAATGCTTTACCGGACCACCATGGCGCTAACAGTGGGAGGGACCATCTACTGCCTGATTGCCCTCTACATGGCATCACAGCCCAGAAACAAATGAGTTAGGCTGCAGAGGACTGGTTTGCTTGTCGGCATAAATCCTTTGAATTTTCATTTTTCATTATTTCTGTAATTTCTTTTGTTTTTTACTTGAATATCCCACTTAACATTCTTAAAGAAAAGCAGAAAGATATTAAGACAATATTTTGGTTTGTTATGAAAATGCACATGGCCTGCCAGAGCTCATTCAGCAGTTAAAACTATTGTTTAAAGAAATGATGTTGCTCTCTGCACTTGGGCTCCTAATTTCCCTGGAGCTTCTGAATGGAGGTCACACACAGGCTCATTAGCGGCCATCTGTGCTGAGGTCCTTGGGGACTTCTGGTGGCTATTGAACAGGGGAGGGGCAGCCTTTCTGGATTAGGATGTGACTGAGGAAGGAAGACAGAAGCTCAGGCCAGGCACATGAAAATGTTAGCCACCTTGGGAATTTTTCTGTCTTGCAGTTCAATGTTAATAGAAATTATTTGCAGCCTGCCTCCGTTTGTTGGGCAGTTTGTTTCAAAGGGTTATTTGCGTCATCTCAGATCTTCAGTGAAATTTTATGTGTAATTGTTATGTATTTATTCCACCATGGGAACAGAGAACACCTGTTTAGTGTTGCACTTTAGACCAATGTCTGTTTTATTAATACAGCTGTGACACAGATTCTCCTTTACCTTTTAAAAATGTTATGCCTTTGAATTGTGATTTATTTTAATTGTGGAATAAATACATGAATGAAAAAATCTCAAAAAAAAAAAAAAAAAATAAAGACACTTCTCCCCTGCAGCAGGCCTTCACTTTCACCCCCACTAGTGCTCATGGTTACTTTGGGGAAAATCTTGAAGAGATTCTGGACAAACTTAGATTTTCAGGGCCAGTTGGGCCCATGCTGAGGGTGCTGGGAAATGAACCATGATGAGTTAAACGAGACCCTAAGTAGCCCCTCATTCAATGCCAAGCCAGTGGAGTCTGCGTTTTCCTACACTTTTCCTGGAACCTTCAAGGGCTTGCTTTGCACTTGAGGGGCAAAAGATTCTGTTTATAATTGATTTGTCTGTAGCAGAGGAAACACTCATGGAAACTCTACAGGAAGAGAGACTCCAGCCAAACTTGGCTCCGCTGGAAGCTGAGGGAGCAGGGGCTTTTCTGGCTTCTTGTCTGTGTTGCTCCAGAGGGGGCCTGTAGTACCACAGGGCGGCTCCCTCAGACCTTCTGACAGATTCACACAACTTTCTGATGCAAACGTGTGTCAAAAACCTGCCAGAAAATTCCTAGGGAAACAGCCGGTTTCCCCTTGAATAGCCCTAATTAGGAAGACGCTGTGAGAGGCCTGGGGCCAAGGAAGAAGTGAGAATCACTGGGTTCTGGGGTCCACAGCTTGCAGCATCAGGTTCCTCCTTCCCAGCCCAGTCTGGGGTGAGTGAGGGACAGCTGAACAACCCCATGGTGCTTGGTCTTCAGGGAAACCCTCCACCTACTCCTCCCTGGCCTTCGGGATGCCTCCTGGGGAGCTATTCTAAGGGCCTCAGACATACTCCTTCTTTGGACTAACTCAGAGCCTCATGTTTATCAGCCCTTTCAAGTTCCTTGACTATTTACATAGCACGTCTCTGTCTCGAGATGTCAACAGTGCAACATCAATCCAATATTTACTTCCAAACATAAATAAGTCTCCACCGAGTGTCTCTGGCACATGGTTTCAATTGAGACAGTGCAAAGGGGGTGTGTGTGTGTGTGTGCCTGTGCATTTTCTTTCTCTGCAGGAGAAGCAAGGAAGGGCTCTCCTAGTCCAGCTGGAGGGAAGGTGATAACCCCCCAATGACTTCCGGAGGGGCTGCCAAACCTACACAGCCTCTGAGCCTTTTCACAGATTTCTTTTTCTAAGTGCTTCTGCTTGAAGTTTGCAGCAATGGTCTCAAGTGAAAACCAGGCACCCAAAGCCAGCTCCAGAGCAGCAGGCTCTGAGAACAGGTTCGGCTGACGGAGGGTTCGAGTTGGTCTTTCTGAAGAGGGTGGCAAACCCGCTGCACGGCCCAGCTCTACAACACCTGAGAGCAGACAAAGCTGGCAGGTCCTGGGCCTTTTGGGAAGAGGCTGGCCATGGTTCTGACCAGGCAATGGCACTGCCCTTTGCTCCAGGGCATCTCATTGGCAAAAGGGGCCAAGAGGAGGGAGGGGAACGGTTCCTGGGTTGGAAGCAGTAGAGAAGGATGCAGTTTTCTCCTTCACTGAGAAAGGAGAAAACACTGTTTGTTTTGGCGAATTGTACAAGGGAGCAGGCAGAAGAGGAGAGAAAAGACTGGGGCCCTCAATGAGGCTTTTCCTCTTGAAGTAAAAACATCCCAGCATCTCTACTCTCTCACCACTTGACTCAAAGGCTGGCTTGATGAACTGAAGGCACTCCTTAAAGGTGCAAGTCCCATATACCATCTGAACAACAATGAAACTTCCTCCTATAAACAGGCCTTTATGACTGTCTTGAAGAGGCCCCAGGGCCAGGCCATTTCAAAACCAATCGGGAGCCAAAGGAAAGGAGAGGGGACTCATTTGAATTTTTCTCCCCTAAAAGAGTTTCCTATTTCAAAGTTTTCTTCCTGCATGGTGGTTTGGCAGGCTACTGTAATCCTCGCACAGAAAGTTTAAATTATGGCTCCCAATGTCTGCTAACAGCCTGGCTCTGGGAAAGCTGATTAGGATCCATTTCAGAATTTGAAGAAGGATCTGGTTAGCTGGGGGCCCCTTGTTGTGGATTTTGTGTCAGAGCCAGGATCTGCCGCTGCCGAGCAGGAGAGAGTGCCTGACATGCCAGCGGCCAGCCTTCCAGAAGGCCCAGAGGCAGAGAAGGGGGCGAGCACGAGGCAGGGAGCCTGGAGTTCGGCTCTGAAGAAGGCATTTGCTGACCCTAGAAGGGGCTTCTGTTTCAGACAAACAGGCGATGATGGGTATGTTGGTGGCACCATGGTGACCTGTAGGCGGAGCCAGGAGCTGGTGGCACAGGCTCTTTACCTGGCCCAGTGCTGCTCATGCTGGGCTCGGTCACCATCTCTGGTCACTTAACTGCTTTTCCCAGACTCTTCAAGATAGAGAGAGGGCTCTGTTACTTATTACCTCTGTCATTTCATCCTGAGCTGGCTACCTAGCAGGGATCCAATACTGTTTGCTGAGTGAAGGCACTGGCCAGCTCGCAAGTATAGAGCACGCCGACCTGTAGGCCTGTGTGGCATAAAAAGTCCATCCACACCGGGCCAGCTGCCTTGTACACTTCCAGTACCAAGTCACCATCTGCGTACATTTTGGGGAACAATATTTGGGGCTCATGAACTCAAGGCACTGGCAAGCAACCATATGCAGCAGTGTCAGGAGCTACAGCAAAGGGAACTTTAAGAGATGTCACTCGAGAAAGGGAAGAGGACTTGAATATTGCTCATTTGCCTTTAAAGGTCCCAGTGAAGTGTTTCCTGGTTCACAGTGACAACTAGGTGACTCTCCCCTTGAGAGGACTGGAGGGAATGATATGTGAAATATGGTAATAAGCCAGAATCATTTAGCCCTCCCATCTAACCCAAATATTAGGTCCATTAGTCAACAGATTTCTGGATGGTCAATGTAATATTAGATCTCTATACACAATGAATTTTTCTTAGGTTATAGACATAGAAATCCAAGTTGACAAGAGATCTGTAGTTCACTCAAAGAGATAGAGAATAGACTTCTTGTTGCCAAGGGGAGGGGGGATGGGGGAAGGACGGACTGGGAGTTTGGGATTAGTAGATGTAAACTATTATACAGAGGATGGATAAACAACAAGGTCCTACTGTATATCACAGGGAACTATACTCAAGATCCTGTGATAAACCATAATGGAAAAGAATATGAAAAAGTATACGTATACATAAATAAATGAATCACTTTACTGTATGGCAGAAATGCAAATTGTAAGTCACTGTAAATAACTGTAAACATTGTAAATTAGCTGCACTACAAGAAAATAAATTTTAAAAAAGAGGTCTGTAGTTGAAGTTTTAGGAATATATTTCAGTTTCAGTTCAGTCGCTCAGTCGTGTCCGACTCTTTGCAACCCCATGAACTGCAGCAATCCAGGTCTCCCTGTCCATCACCAACTCTCGGAGTCCACGCAAATCCATGTCCATTGTGTTGGTGATGCCATCCAACCATTTCATGCTCTGTCGTCCCCCTCTCCTCCGGCCCTCAATCTTTCCCAGCATCAGGGTCTTTTCAAATGAGTCAGCTCTCCGCATCAGTTGGCCAAAGTATTGGAGTTTCAGCTTCAACATCAATCCCTCCAAAGAACACCCAGGACTGATCTCCTTTAGGATGGACTGGTTGGATCTCCTTGCAGTCCAAGGGACTCTCAAGAGTCTTCTCCAACACCTCAGTTCAAAAGCATCAATTCTTTGGTGCTCAGCTTTCTTCACAGTCCAACTCTCACATTCATACATGACGACTGGAAAAACCATAGCCTTGACTAGATGGACCTTTGTTGGCAAAGTAATGTCTCTGCCTTTGAATATGCTGTCTAGGTTGGTCATAATTTTCCTTCCAAGGAGTAAGTATCTTTTAATTTCATGGCTCCAATCACCATCTGCAGTGATTTTGGAGCCCAGAAAAATAAAGTCAG
>NW_011494615.1:3875573-3906147 GCF_000754665.1 Bison bison bison
ACTGTTTCCCCATCTATTTGCCATGAAGTGATGGGACCAGATGCCATGATCTTTGTTTTCTGAATGCTGAGCTTTAAGCCAACTTTTTCACTCTTCTCTTTCACTTTCATCAAGAGGCTCTTTTGTTCTTCTTCATTTTCTGCCATAAGGGTGGTGTCATCTGCATATCTGAGGTTATTGATATTTCTCCCAGCAATCTTAATTCCAGCTTGTGATTCCTCCAGCCCAGCGTTTCTCATGATGTACTCTGCATAGAAGTTAAATAAGCAGGGTGACAATATACAGCCTTGACATACTCCTTTCCCTATTTGGAACCAGTCTGTTGTTCCATGTCCAGTTCTAACTGTTGCTTCCTGACCTGTATACAGGTTTCTCAAAAGGCAGGTCAGGTGGTCTGGTATTCCCATCTTTTTCAGAATTTTCCATAGCTTATTGTGATCCACACAGTCAAAGGCTTTGGCATAGTCAATAAAGCAGAAATAGATGTTTTTCTGGAACTCTCTTGCTTTTTCCATGATCCAGCGAATCATCTCTGGTTCCTCTGCCTTTTCTAAAACCAGCTTGAACATCAGGAAGTTCACGGTTCACATATTGCTGAAGCCTGGCTTGGAGAATTTTGAGCATTACTTTACTAGCGTGTGAGATGAGTGCAATTATGTGGTAGTTTGAGCATTCTTTGGCACTGCCTTTCTTTGGGACTAGAAAGAAAATTGACCTTTTCCAGTCCTGTGGACACTGCTGAGTTTTCCAAATCTGCTGGCATATTGAGTGCAGCACTTTCACAGCATCATCTTTTAGGATTTGAAATAGCTCAACTGGAATTCCATCACCTCTACTAGCTTTGTTCGTAGAGATGCTTCCTAAGGCCCACTTGACTTCACATTCCCGGATGTCTGGCTCTAGGTCAGTGATCACACCTCTGTGATTATCTGGGTTGTGAAGATCTTTTTTTTATAGTTCTTCTGTGTATTCTTGCCACCTCTTCTTAATATCTTCTGCTTCTGTTAGGTCCATACCATTTCTGTCCTTTATCGAGCCCATCTTTGCATGAAATGTTCCTTTGGTATCTCTAATTTTCTTGAAGAGATCTCTAGTCTTTCCCATTCTGTTGTTTTCCTCTATTTCTTTGCATTGATCGCCGAGGAAGGCTTTCTTATCTCTCCTTGCTCTTCTTGGGAACTCTGCATTCAAATGCGTATATCTTTCCTTTTCTCCTTCGCTTTTTGCTTCTCTTCTTTTCACAGCTATTTGTAAGGCCTCCCCAGACAGCCATTTTGCTTTTTTGCATTTCTTTTTCTTGGCGGTGGTCTTGCTCCCTGTTTCCTAAACAATGTCACGAACCTCCGTCCATAGTTCATCCAGCACTCTATCTATCAGATCTAGGCCCTTAAATCTATTTCTCACTTCCACTGTATAATCATAAGGGATTTGATTTAGGTCATACCTGAATGGTCTAGTGGTTTTCCCTACTTTCTTCAATTTAAGTCTGAATTTGGCAATAAGGAGTTCATGATCTGAGCCATAGTCCGCTCCTGGTCTTGTTTTTGCTGACTGTATAGAGCTTCTCCATCTTTGGCTGCAAAGGATATAATCAATCTGATTTCGGTGTTGGTCATCTGGTGATGTCCATGTGTAGAGTCTTCTCTTGTGTTGTTGAAAGAGGGTGTTTGCTATGACCAGTGCTTTCTCTTGGCAGAACTCTGTTAGCCTTTGCCCTGCTTCATTATATAGGTCTTCACAATAATCCTACATTTCATTTGCCCTTGTCAGTGTCCTATAAAGTCATTACATTTAGTTAGTGCTTTAAGAGAAAAATATTTTTCTTAAAGAGCTCCTCTGCCAAGCTCCTTACTGCACTGTCACTTTGCCTAAACAGACAACCCACTCTGAATGGCAAGTGTGTTCATGAACCTTGCACCGAGCTTTACTTCTTTTTCCTTCTAAGGAGTACAATCACAATTTTATCTATGACACTGGAAGAGAAATGAGGTTTCATCTACTTTAAAACAGCAAAACTTCCAGTTAGGTGAATTGTCCTGTGTCATAGTAAGTTTTAAAGAAAAGATTAAGGTTTTACCCACTTTTCAGAACAGCATGCATATGATAGACAAAAGATACCACTAACCCTTTGCTGCTTTCCCCCTTGGGAGGCAGGGTCTATTTCCTGCCCCTTGACTCTAGGGTGGCATGTGGCTGCTTCGACAGAGTACAGTAGAATGATGCCTTCCCAGTTCTGGGCCAGCCTTTCAGAGAACTGGCAGCTCTCACTATGCTCTCCCAGAGCAGAGCCTCCACATAAAATGTCAGCACAGTCTGCTGGAAGGGCCACATGGAGAGGCCCTGAGTCTACACGGGGAGGGAAGGGGCCTGGCGGAGTCCAGTCGCCCAGCCATCTCTACGGTGACTGTGCTCACCCCCACCCTGTCCCCAGATCTCTCTCCTCTCTGCATGGAATATCCATCTGTCCTTCCCCGCCTGGAAAACTCAAACTGAATCCAAGGTCAGACTTGAATGATACCTCATTTGGGAAAGGTCCTCTGACTATAACCAGAGGTTTCTATTAAGTGCTAAGTATTAAGTGCTAAGCATTTGGTCTAAGTTACTTCTATACCTCGAGCTGGATATTAGGGTCTCTGTTTTACAGAGGAGGAAGCTGAGGATCAGAGAGGGTAAGCAGCTCTCCCAAGGTCACACGGCTGGCAAGGGCAAGAGCCAGGGTTCCAGTTCACAGCTGTCAGCCTGCAAAGCCTGCGCCCTCATCTACCATGCTGCACTCTTCTGCCTTTTCATTCCCCTGGAGTGGGGACAGGGGAATTAATGGTGTTCTTCACAGTTTCCAGAACACTCATTACCCAGCACTCACCACCCTCAACTGCATTTACAGTCTGTATGCTCGATGGAGACGCATTCAAGGCAAGTCACAATCACTGCGGCATGCAGGCACCTAGCCCAGTGTTTGGTTCAAACCAAGTATTCAATAAATATGAGTTGAAATCAAATACTGCTCTTGGACGGTGAGCAAAGCTGTTTGACCTACATGTCGTCACTTGCCAGCTTCCTCAGAACTGTTCTAGACCCTTCCTCCCACCCCCACTTAATGGTGACCTTGTCTGGTGAAGGCCCCTTGACTGCCACCACTTCATGGCTAGTCCAAGGCAGAGAGTGCTATCTGCCTTCTTGGACCTGGGCTCTCTGGATCACACACAACTGGGTGACCTCAGGGTGCTGGCCATCCCATGACACCCTCTCCTGCAACTACATTCTTTAAACAAACACAACAGAAACAAAGCGAAGCAGATGACAACTGGAAGGAGGTGGGAGCGTGTGCTCAGGACAGAGGGTGCTCTTAAGCAGCAGAGCAAAGTGGGGGCCAGAGGGAGGGCCTTCCCATCACAGGAGGGGGTGGGCACAACCACACACTCCCCACTCCATGTCCCTGTCTGGGCCCATGCACCCAGCCATGGAGGACAGTGTTTCCTCTCTTCTGAAACATCCATACAGGGACTTCACTGGCAGTCTAGTGGTTAAGACTGCACTTTTATAATATAGGGGGCGCAGGTTAGATCCCTGTTGGGGAACCAAAGTCCCACATGCCACAGTTTGTGGTCAAAAAGTAACCAAATAAAAAAAAAAAGAGAGAGTGAGAGAGAGAGAAAAGCAAGTAAAATACAAAGATATAAAAAAGATGTCTAAACTTACTTGAAATTTTTGGAATACAAATTAAAGCAACAGTGTGATGTAATTTTTAAAAATGAATAAATAAAATGCTCGTACAAAGACAGAGGAAGTCTCTCTCTCTCTCTCTCTCTCTCACACACACAACCAAAGCCCTTGTTGTCTTCGGGTCTCAAGCACTGGGCTGGCTTTGTTCTCTACCCACAGACCAGACGCCTTGGCAGGAAGGAGCTGGAGTTGGAGAAAAGGGAGAATTAAGAATCTATCTGGCCACGCAGATTAAACAAACAACAAATGGACAGGTTTTTTTTCAAAAAGGTAATATCCGCTCCTGGCAAACATACGGGAAAATAGGCACTTTTGATACACTGCGTGTGTAACCTTTAAAGAGGGCAATTGGCAACATGTAACAAAAGGCTTAAAATGCGTATTTCTTCTGACTCAGTAATTCTGTTTTTAAAGTTTCCTTTTAAGAACATAATAAAAGATTTGTGCAAATATTTGGCTCTAAGCATATCCACTGGTGCAGTTACAAGAAGTGTGAAGCCAGGAACCACCTGAAGCCCAACATCTGAGGATGGGGACCTGCCGACAACTACAGCCCAAAGACAGCACTGGACACAAGTTTTTAAAAACAGGGAAAGATGTTCACAACTCTGTGTTCAGAGAAAGCTAGGCTATGAAACAGTACATGGGGTGCCTTCAAAGCATGGGAACCCGAGGTAAACTTACTTTCAAGTGATATGTTCAATGTATCTTTCTTCAAGCCTGAAACACTTTTTAGGTGAAGAATCTCTGAATTTAAAGCAATCAGTCCAAATGTCAATTTGAAAAAATGTACCACAAGACACTATTTTTCCTGTTTCTAGACTTCTTAGATACTCTGAAGTATATATATTTTCAGATTGATAATTGAATCTATTGCTTTCACTTTAGACGTTCTACACTTGAAACATATTAGGTATTTTACCAGATAACTTAATACACTAAAATAAGTAGGTGCCACGAGAATGCCTGGTCTCTATTATGTAGAGAAAAAGGTCAAAAGGCTAAGAGTGCCTGAGTACTTGACAACTTTTTTCTTACTGATATATTTCTATGATTGATCAAGAAATACAAGTTATTTTGGAATCCCAAAGAAACTAATCATTTTAGTTTAAAGCATCCATCCAAAATCATGTAAAAGGCTGTCTCCACTTGCCTCTGAAACCCAGAACACTAGAAAAGCAGGAACTTGGTGTCAGGAAGTTCCAGTTGCAGTCCCTGTGCTCCTCTAGGAGCTGGGAACTCAGCTGAAACAAGAAGAGACAGGACCCCACTCAGCTGGCACATTACCTTCCAGTGGAAGAGGCAGACCTTCCTCAGATGATGACTCTGAAACCATTACTGATGAATACAGAGGCTCTGAAGTCAAGGACCCCAGGTCTCTGAGAGCAAAGTGCAGAGCAAAGAAACTATCCTAGACTTGAGGGTGAGAACACCCCTCTTTCTGGAGAAAGTGACAAGAAGCAAGATGTGAAAGATGAGCAGGTGCTCCCTGTTGAAGGAGGCAGGGAAAGTCTGCCACCTGGGGCACCTACAAATGAACCCCCATGGGGTTGGGAGAACTTCTGATGGAGCCACCTGGGCAGCACTCTGGACACATAGCCTATTTCCATTAGTAGAGTCCTCTGGGTGGAAATATTTCCCATATTCCACATGGGAGAAGAACAGAGAGTGACTCTGTAGCTTCCTTTCTTATGTTTATGACAAGTAAACAAGCCAACCATCCACATCCCAGTCCCAGCTGTTACTCACCAAGCTTCTGGTTTGGAGTGAGGCTTCCACCATATTGTGTTAGGACTGGTGGCAACTCTGCTAGCGAAGCCCCAAGAAGAAGAGGGTGAAATTCTGGGGTTCCTTCTGAAGTGCGCCAGTCCTCAGGTGTGAATGACCTCATGAGGAGTCAAGACTCCATTCACTGCCTGGAGGGGACCTTGCTCCAGGAAGGAAGTTCCAACATGAAACCTCTTTCGAGGAGCTCTACCCCAGCAAGGCAGGAGAGCTGGGCGTCCGGATGGAGACTCCCTGGGGACCCACGATCTCCACTCACCTTCCAGAGCAGCACGGCCAGGAGCAGGAAGATGAGGATTCCCACCAGCAAACTGATGGCAATGATCCACCCCACGACGTAGCCTCGCGGCTCCAGATTGTGCAACGCCTCGAAGACCACCTGGGAGGCAAAGCAAGAGTCAGCTGGTCCCCCCAAAGAAGCACCCACCATGCGAGGGGGTCCAACCTGGGCTTGACATTGAGGCTGAACCGGAGAGATGTGTCCAGGTGCTATAAAACGGACTCTGTTGAATGCTTTCCTGGTTGTATTCTGATGGGTTTTTCACTAGGATCTGAAAAGGCACTTGAAGTCTCAATTCTTGAAGGGCTTGTAAAGACAACAATCTTGATTTAAATACCACGAAGTGAATGTAAGCGTGGCAAAAAACTTTGACGAGGTACTATGTTCTTGATTCAGAAAAGACAATTACAGTCTCTGTTTTATTATGGGTTTTAAAACAAAGGACATGGGTGTGCCCTCCAGATAAGACAGGACTTCTGAGTGTTCAGCGCACTGTGTAACTTACTGTAATTACTGGATTAATGCCAGTTTCCCTAGGAGACTGTAGATCTCAAGGGCTAGGCACAGTCTGCTTTGGGTCACATGGTGATGCCTAGGACACGGAAGGCATTCACTTGAGGAGCTAAGCCCTGGTCCCCAAAGGGAGCCACAGGGTCTTCAGAACCCATGTCACAGTGAGGCAAGCTGTTCCAACTTTTATTAACCGCGGTGCTGTGCTGGCTCATTCCAGTGATGCCAATGGTGTGCCTCTCTTGCCAGCTCCACATCTAAGGACATTACGGTGGTATTCTGAAATGCTCCATCATGAGAGTATTTACACCACTGAAACTGACACACGAATCAGGGCTCCCACAGCCTCCTGCCATTGTTTAACATGTATCAGCTCAACACTGACTACATCCTTTGGCTCTGTTTTTGCCCCACTGGTCCCAGTGGAGTTTATTTTTGCATAATTCAAAGCATCCATCGTGTCCTCTGCGGCCAATCCTCCTAACACCCCACAGTCTCATTCAAGCTGCTCTCTGCTGAAGAGATGGAAATCTCCGCTCTGGGCAGCCGTTGTCTCCCTTGGCAGACAGGCTGGCCCGGCCACAGGGCTTTGTCCAACCTGGTCCGTGTCCTTGGAATGTCTAGCCCCTTCTTGGAGAAGCCTACCTAAACCTTGGTCAACCCTGGAAGCCAGTTGATGTTTTGCCTGGCAGGAAGCCCAGGGGTCCTGCTCTCCTGCTCAAGCCTCAGTGGTGATGGGGCCCATGACTGAGCTGACACAGCCTAGCACCATTTATGCTCTCTATTTAGGGCCTGGCTTCCCTCTCTCTAACATTTCTTGTAGGCTCTGTGCTTTCCTTGCAATCTCTGTCTAACCCACACAATCACTCCAGGAGGTATTAAGCACCATCCTGCTCTGGGCCATTTAGCTCAAGTGGAGTCAAGATTTGAACTCAGGTCTAGCCACCCTCGAAGGCCCAATCTAAGCTGGTCACTAGCACACCATAGAGTGTGTGGCTGATGGTGGCTCTTTAAAGACACTCTGTCAACTAAATGAATCATTCACTGTTTCTCCCTTGGTGAAAAGGAGACCAAACGCAATCCTCTTTGTCTCACTGTCTCCTTTCCTACAGGCAGGATAGGAAGGGGGGGTGTGCTGGGGGAGAGGACATCCATGAGACAGATCCTGAATCCAAAATATTATCTCAAGGGAAATCAGGCAGAAGAGAAACCATTCTTTTCTATGTTGGGACAAGTCAAAGAAAACAGCCTACAGAACATAGCGGTCACTTTGGGGAATGGAAATGAGGTTTCTTTGTAGCATATACTCATTGGCTGTGTGCCCTTGGACAAGGTACTTGACCTCTCTGAGCCTCAGTTCTCTCATCTGTAAAACAGGGGTAGAACAGCCCCTCCCCAGAGAATTCAAGGGGCTAACGCACACACCACACCTGGCAGAGTCCACCCTGACACGTGCTGGGTGCTCCCATCAGTATCACTAGCAGTGCTGGCAGGAAGGTTTTTGTTTTGTTTTTTTTTTTTTTGTGAGGTTGTGCATGGTTGGCACACTTCTTAATTAAAAAAAAATGATTTATTGAAGTCAGTATACATAGAGAACAGTGTAAGTAACCTATGTATGCAGTTGAATGCATTTTCATGAACTGAATGTGAAAGAGAGATTTTCAGATATGGGGGAACCCTGAAGAAAGAATACATGGGGGTGAGGGGAGGTGGGATAGAAATGGACTGTAAAGTCTGTCATCTTAATCCTACTCTTTTCTATCTGGTTCAGATTAGAGATTCCTGTCCTTAAAGACAGACTCATGTCTTTGAGTCACTGCCTCTAAAAAGCTGTGGATCACATCATCTCCCGTACTCAGACTCTCTCGTGGTATCAGGCACAGGGGGACGGTGAGGCACCGCAGCCAAGAGATGCGCCCTTGGGCAACCAAGGTCATCTTTCCAGTTTCCTCCTCTGTGCGATGGGGAAGCAGGATAGTCTCAGAAGGTTCCTGGTCTCTGGGCGCATAGTGAAAGGCTGCTGAACTTTTTTGTTGAACTGCCGAGACAGGCTGCGGGCTCCGTGAGGTCAGCTGTAAGCCCCGCCCCTTGGATCAGCCCTGTGGCTGCACGGAGATGCTGCCTGCTGGCGGTGTCCAAAATCTGTATCGGCAAAGCCACTCTGGAGGTCTGGTTTTGTGGATACAGAGACAGTGGAGAGAATCCACTACAGTTTAGTCTGGCAAATTCCACAAGAATGCCCTGTCACTTCCCTGGAATGTGTGCTTAATCTTTTATTATTTTTAGTGATGCCGTTCATCATCTTGGACGTGTGCTTTATGCTTTGGCAGAGCTGGTTCCTACACATCTCAACTCTAATAAACTCATTGTGGGGGAGGGTCTGAGCAGCCGGCAGTTCTAAGAAGCCACATCTTAGATAAAAGCCAAAGGAATAGCAGAATGGACCACAGAGAGAGGCAGGAAGCACTGACAGTCCAGTTGGTTGCCACCATTAATAAGCAGGACGTTCCTGCTAAAATCCTTTATTTTAATCAAAAGAAAAAGTGTTGAATTAGTCCATGGTATTTCTTAAAATGAAAGCACAGTCAATTTAAAATATTACATTTGTTTCAGGTATATAGCATGGTGATTCAGTATTTTTACAAATGATATGCCATTAAAACTTATTAAAAGATAATGTCTATAATTACTTGTGCTGCATAATATATCCGTACTGCTTATCTATTTTATACATAGTTGTTTCCTAATCTCATCCCTGGTACCTCTTTAAATATCTCTGCTCCCCATCCCCAGTTATTGCTTAGGGTCAAGCCTGAGCTTCTCTCACCAGTATTATTTCAGGAGCCTTGGAGGAGCCTCTTTGCTGTTAGAGTTGCTTTCCTAAAGCACAGGTCTCATCACATCACTTCTCAGTTTATACTATAGATGGTTTCCCTTTATACTGAATATACAATTCAGAGTATGTGTTATGTGACTGTGCTCAGTCGTATCTGACTCTTTTTGACCCCATGGACTATAGCCTACCAGGCTCCTCTGTCCATGAGATTTTCCAGGCAAGATTACTGGAGTGGGTTGCCATTTCCTTCTCCAGGGGATCTTCCTGACCCAAGGATCAAACCTGTGTCTCTTGTGTTGGCAGGCAGATTCTTTTTTTTCTTCTTTAGTTTAAATTTATTTATTTTACTTTGGCAACCCACTCCAGTATTCTTGCCTGAAGAATCCCATGGACGGAGGAGCCTAGTAGGCTGCAGTCCATGGGGTTGCAAAGAGTTGGCATGACTGAGTGACTTCACTTATTTTACTTAGAGGCTAATTACTTACAATATTGTATTGGTTTTGCCATACATCAACATGCATCCGCCACAGGTGTACACATGTTCCCAATCCTGAACCCCTCTCCCACCTCCCTCCCCATACCATCCCTCTGGGTCGTCCCAGTGCACCAGCCCCAAGCTTCCTGTATCCTGCATCGAACCTGGACTGGCGATCCATTTCTTATATGATATTATACATGTTTCAATTCCATTCTCCCAAATAATCCCCTACCTCCCTCTACCACAGAGTCCAAAAGACTGTTCTATACATCTGTGTCTCTTTTGCTATCTCGCATACATAGTTATCATTACCATCTTTCTAAATTCCATATATATGTGTTAGTATACTGTATTGGTGTTTTTCTTTCTGGCTTACTTCACTCTGTATAATAGGCTCCAGTTTCATCCACCTCATTAAACTGATTCAAATGTATTCTTTTTAATGGCTGAGTAATACTCCATTGTGTATATGTACCACAGCTTTCTTATCCATTCATCTGCTGATGGACATCTAGGTTTCTTCCATGTCCTGGCTATTATAAACAGTGCTGCAATGAACACTGGGGTACACGTGTCTCTTTCAATTCTGGTTTCCTCGGTGTGTATGCCCAGCAGTGGGACAACTAATCTCAAAAATATACAAGCAACTCCTGCAGCTCATCCAGAAAAATAAACGACCCAATCAAAAAATGGGCCAAAGAACTAAACAGACATTTCTCCAAAGAAGACAGATAGATGGCTAACAAACACATGAAAAGATGCTCAACATCACTCATTATCAGAGAAATGCAAATCAAAACCACAATGAGGTACCATTTCATGCCAGTCAGAATGGCTGCGATCCAAAAGTCTACAAGCAATAAATGCTGGAGAGGATGTGGAGAAAAGGGAACCCTCTTACACTGTTGGTGGGAATGCAAACTAGTAAAGCCACTATGGAGAACAGTGTGGAGATTCCTTAAAAAGGCAGGCAGATTCTTTACCACTGAGCTACCTGGGAAGCTCCCACTAGGGAGTTAGTCAGACCTGTTAAAAGAGTGCTTTTCTCAAATTTTAATTGTGTAAGAATCACATGAGGAATCTACTTAAAATGCAGATTCTGAACGAATGGGTCTGGATTGGGGCCTGAGAATCCACATTTTGGTTTACTCACTGGTGATACTAATGAACCACATTTTGAGTAGAAAGGGGATAGAGAATACTCCAGGATGCTGTAGAAAGGACATGAAATCATCTTTTGCCTGACTCCCAAGTCTTACATGATAATAAATGGGAAAAATGATACATGCTATAAAGTTATATGAAAAAATCATTATCAATTTAACATATATAAAACTTAAGCTTTGCAGAAAAAGTAGGAAGTTTTTAAAGTAAATAGGTGTTTTTTAATACCATGGTTATTTTTTCCTTTTTCTTACTTTAACTATTTTTTAAGAGTTTCAGCATCTGGAAGCCAAGTTAAAAAAAAAAAAAAAATTAAAAGGAGAGGCTCTGCTCCAACATCTTCTGTTCCAAGAAGACTGACTTACTCTGCTTTTCTCAGCAGGATTAATCATTCTCTGAGCTTTTGGAAACAACAATTGTCAACCTTTCTTAACAGAGAAAACCTGCGATAGCACCCCAATTTGTAAAACAGAAAAAACGTGGAGATTTTCTGTATCTAAAGAAGGTGGGCAGTTAAGAGTCCTGCCTGATCAGCCTCCCTTCCCAAGCCAGTCCCTTTTACCCTAGCCCCTGAACCAACTTAAGGGAACCCACCCTCCACAAGGGTTAGTTTTGAAACCACTGTGGAGCACTTCATCATCCCAGTTCTAAGTCTCCTCACTCTGTAACGTAATGATGTATCTTCCTTTCTATGGACTCCAGTAAACTGAATTCTTACAGAACAAGGATTTGAATGCATGTTCTCCTGTCACCTAGCCCAAGGTAGTGATCCATTATGTGATTCATGAATGTGCAAACTAATAAATTCAATGTCCTTTCCGCCATAACATTAGATGAAGTATGACTATGATTCACTCTGCAACAAAAGAGAGGGAAAGATTTGAAGCTGGAGTTTCTGAGTGTGTTTTTCTTTTTTCTACTTCAAGAATAAATCGGCAAATGTCATTTTTTTTTGAGAATCCTGGCCATCCATCCATCCCATCCATCCATTTGTCTGTCTGTCCATCCATTCAACAATGTCCTATATATATATAAAGTATATATAGGACCTAGTATGTACCAGGCACTGTGGGGATCCTCAGATCAATAAAACAGGCAGTCTTTGCCCTCATGGAACTTCCAGCTTACAGAGAATACTTGCCAGTTTAGACACATAAATGCAAAATTATAATTTAGAAACTGCCCCCAAGGAGAGGTTCATGGTTAGAAAAGACTCTAAGATAAGCATGGCAGTCAGTAAGAAATTTCTGAGGGACTGCCTGAGCTGAGAGTTAAAGATAAGCAGAAGTTAGCTAGGCAAAGAGGGATAGGAACAACATTCCAAAAAGGAACAGCATGTGAAAAACCTCTATGGCAGGAGACAGCTTAGCAGGGGTGAGAAACTGCCAGCAGACAGCACAGTTGGAGCGAATGGAAGGAGTAAGAAGCCAAGGGAAGATGATCAAGATGAAGCTGGAGCGACAAGGAAGGGCTGGAGACTGTGTTAAGAATTATATGCTTTACATTAAAGAAGCATGTGACTTCCATCTGAAAACTGGCCCCATATAGCTTCTCGATGGCTGCACTAAATCAAGCCAAACCTGCAGTTATTTTGATCATAATTTCTAATTCCTAAATAACTTGGTTTAATAGGTTATTTTATTTTCATAAAACACTGAAATTCAAGCTTCTGATTCTCTTTTATTCACTTATAGAATTGCTCCAAAAAGCAATATAGAGCCTCTTTTGTCTTCCTGAGGCATGGCTTTGAGAATTCCTTATAAATAACCCTTAAGAATCATCAGATTCATTCATAAAACTATCTGAGAAAATTGTTAATAAGTATAGGAGGAGTAAGGGATGCTTTAAATACTGCATTACAGATACTGTGGAATTAAACCTAAAAAAACAGAGAGAATTATATGCTTTATCTTAAGAAGCATAGGAAGCCAATGAAAGTTTTTAACTAGGGAGTGACATAGTTTGCGTTTTGCAAAGAGCACTGTGGCTGCAAAATGAGTATAGGTTAGCAAGGAGAACTTTGTGTGGGGGTTCAAGGAACAGGCCCAGTACGAAGGCTGTAGAGGAAGTGGTATCGCCAGGGGAGATCCACACTCCCAACGTAACAGGAAGGAATGAGAAAGGAGGAAAAAGACTGAGGCTGAGGGGGAGCCTGCAGGTTTCAGAGGGTGGAGGGAAGGCGGCTGAGAGACGGGGCAGCAGAAGTTCTGATTAGCGAAGGGATAAATGATCGCACCGGAGAAGGCGATGGCACCCCACTTCAGTACTCTTGCCTGGAAAACCCCATGGACGGAGGAGCCTGGTAGGCTGCAGTCCATGGGGTCGCTAAGAGTGGGACACGACTGAACGACTTCACTTTCACTTTTCATGCATTAGAGAAGGAAATGGCAACCCACTCCAATGTTCTTGCCTGGAGAATCCCAGGGATGGGGGAGCCTGGTGGGCTGCTGTCTTTGGGGTCGCACAGAGTCGGACACGACTGAAGTGACTTAGCAGCAGCAGCAGCAAATGATCGCACAGTAGCAGACTGAGGCTGGGGGGCTTGTGTGTCAGGTGTTAACCAATAAAACATAAGAGAATTGAGGAGACTGAGGATCTGTCTGGCTCAACAGATTCCTAGAGGAGGACAGCCATGGGGCGGGGGCAATGGCAGGCCCACAGGCTGGGCATCCTGCCTACTGCTATAAACTTGAATGCACCTGAGGCTAGCAAGCTGGCATCAGGGAACCAACTTTCAGTCTGGGGCAGCTGGCAAGCCCAAACCACAGCACTGATTCACTTGCAGGTTTCTGGAAACTTTTATGTTCTGACCACTGCAAATACGCTTAATGTCATAGCTGGAAATGCTCAGGTCTCCAAAAGGCCTGAGAACATGACCAAAATAGAGTACAGCTGGCCCAGGCCTGGCTGGACAGGGGGCTTCTAAGGCTGAGGGGACAGCTCAGCATCAGCAACACCCGAGGGGAGACTCAGCTCCAGGCCCCTCTGGCTGAAGGTCAATTACAAGGGCAAGATGCTTTCCATAATCAACATCACACACAGGTCTCACAGAGGGAAGGAATGTATGTAAAACAAAAAGTGGGGAAAGAAGAACATCTGGAACAAGGAAATGCCATTTTCACCTGCTTCTAATTACATCTAACAGTGGGGGAGGGGGCAGGGAGAAAGGGCTGTGGGAGCTGGAGGAAATGTTCTTAGCGGAACCACATCTTAAATCGCTCTCAGAACAGAGCCTTCAGAAAGCAGCCCAGCTCAAGGGAGTCTGAAGACTCAGGCTTATGGAGATGACATCAATGAACAGAAAATAAATTGCATTTGGCAAGCTGGTTGTTGCAAGCTGTGATAAACAAAGATGTCAAACTTGCCCCTGGCTGCGGAGTTTCAGGAATTCCTTGCTCTGTTAGAATTTGCAGAGAGATGAGCTAGACTGGTGCTAATTCCTTAGTTGTTAAGAATGGGTCATATTTGTTGAGAAATTATTGTGTGCCAGACATAGTGGTGAGAGGTTTTATATCTATTACTCCTGAGAAACCTCATGAGCCCTCTTTAAAGGGCGGGGCAGGGGGGCGGGGTGGAGGGGGAACACAGCTCCTTTGCCGTAGGCTAAGGAGGGCCCTCGATGAGTGCTAATTCTCCTGATGAGTAGCTGTGCATCTGGTTAGGGACCAGGCCACAACAGGAAGAGTTTCAGAATCAACAGACCACTAAGTTAGAACATGATGTGCTTCTGAGGTCACTGGAGCCAAGGGTCTCTCCTAAGACGACGGGCCAGCTGTTCACCACCCATGGCTGTGTTTCCTACCAATCTGCCAGGAGTGGTGCTCCACTGTGTGTGGGCCAGACGACAGGACAGCTCGGGCCTCGGGAGCAGAGGATGAAAGGAGCCTTGGGCTTGCAAACAGTCGGCCTTATGCCAGACCTGGCTCTTTCACTGATAAGCTTCGGCGTCTCAGGCTGTCAACTGGGGGCCTCAGTTTCCTCATCAGAGAGTAGATGCAATAATATTTCGCTCACAGGGCGATGTGAGTGTGTCAGGCGATAATCACATCAAATGCCAGCACATCACAAGAACTGAGCATAAATGAACGAAAATGAAATCATTAAGCAAAATGGGGCACAGAAAGGCAAGCCGCGACGAGCCCCCAGGGTCTGGGTGGAGACCAGTGCCACCTGTGCTCACATCTCTCAGGTCCCTCGATCCGTTCCCTACACCCAATCATGCATTCACCTCTAGCGACTGCATTCCCTCAGGGCATGGGGAGAGGGGGAGGATCTTGGTGCTCAGTGTCTCCTGGGCAGCCTCTGTCCAGTGGCTGACATACAACAGGAGGGAGAAAGCCTAGCTCCCTTGCTTCAGAGTAAGAGAACTCTGAAGTAGTACTTGAGCTCCAGAGCTCTGCTGAGCCTGAGGCCCCTGGAATCCCACTTTTGTTTCCCTCGTTCTCTTTCCCTATCCTGTCTCCTCACTTCTTTCCCCATCTCACCGGGAACACTTCCTTTAAAAAAAATCTTGTACCCACATCCTCATCTGAGGGTCTGCTTCTTGAAACTCTATCCTAAGACACCATCTGACTCCACCTGCAGGCTGACCTTCCCCCGTCCACTTAGAAAATGCCTTCCCTATTTGTTCAGGGGTCACTCCTTCCATGCAGCTTGTCCTAACCTCTTCAACTGAGGCTTTCCCAACACAAAACCACACTGTGGTGTGTGTATGTATGTGTGTGTGCTCAAGCATGTGCGTCTGCACACATGTGTGTACAGTGTTTACCTGTTTGTGCTATGGAAGTCTTGAGGCTAATTTTTTTTTTTCTCATTCATGTTTATTGGAGGTCCAGTTCGTGTCTAGTTAAAGAATCTGAAGGATGGGATAGCAGCCTTGCCCTAAAATACAGACTTCCATAGCAGTGGTTTCCTAGCTCCATAGAGCCCAGGGGTTTGATGAGGACATGCAGAGGCCCCTCAGAGAAAAGAGATACAAATGGGATGAGTTACAGGCACCCCACCTCTGACTCAACCAAAGCACATTTCAAGTTAGAAATGGGTTCTGTTGCTTGCAGAAATGATAATGATAAGCATGACGACAGCTGGAAACCACCGGTTGAGAGTAAACTGACCATGACTCTTGGGGTTTTGAGGGAGGGAGAAGCTATTCTTCATTTGGTTCCTCCCATCCTTGACCATCTCTTTATGCAGTAGGCGTGTGTGTTTAGTCTCTCAGTCGTGTCTGACTCTTTGCAACCCCTTGGACTGTAGCCCATCAGGCTCCTCTGTCCATGGGATTTTTCAGGCAAGAATACTGCTGCTGCTGCTGCTAAGTCGCTTCAGTTGTGTCTGACTCTGTGCAACCCCATGGACTGCAGCCTACCAGGCTACTCCGTCCATGGGATTCTCCAGGCAAGAACACTGGAGTGAGTTGCCATTTCCTTCTCCAATGCACGAAAGTGAAAGTGAAGTCACTCAGTCGTGTCCAACTCTTAGCGACCCCATGGACTGCAGCCCACCAGGCTCCTCCGTCCATGGGATTTTCCGGGCAACAGTACTGGAGTGGGGTGCCATTGCCTTCTCCCAAGAATACTGCAGTGGGTTGCAATTTTCCTCCTCTAGTGGATCTTCCTGACCTAGGGATTGAACCCATGTCTCCTGCATTGCAGGTGGATTCTTTACTGGCTTCCCCATCAGGGAAGCCTTAGGCAACGGGAGCCACTATTAACTGACTGCCCATGTGGATGTACCAGGCGAGGGGCTTTGCATCAAGATGTCATTTGATCCCTCCAAACCCCTTAGGTCCAGTACTCTTGCCTGGAAAATCCCATGGACAGAGGAGCCTGGTAGGCTGAAGTCCATGGGGTCGCTAAGAGTCGGACACGACTGAGCAACTTCACTTCCACTTTTCACTTGCATGCACTGGAGAAGGAAATGGCAACCCACTCCAGTGTTCTTGCCTGGAGAATCCCAGGGACGGGGGAGCCTGGTGTGCTGCCATCTATGGGGTCGCACAGAGTCGGACACGACTGAAGTGACTTAGCAGCAGCAGCAGCAACCTCTTAGGACAGATACTCTACATGTGACTGGCACAGATTGCTGGACCTCTACTGATATAAATCTACCTGTCCAGTTCTATCTCCTTGGCCACCATCATTTCTAGCAAGTGATGATCACAACTTTCCTGTAGCCCCCTACAATCTACTGTCCACACAGTAGCCTGTGATTTTTAAAAAATATACATTGGATCATGCCATTCCCTGCTCAAAACAAATGCCTGCAACAGTTTCCCTTTATAACTGCCCCCTGGAGTTGTATGGTATGACCCTGCCTGTGTCTCCCGTCATGGATGTCTCCCTGTGTTTCTGTTATGGATGTCTTCACCACTCACCAGGTGCTGTGCCCTGCTGTTGCAGCCTTGAGCACGCCAAGCTGTTTGGGTCTTCACACAGCTCTCCCTTCTCTCTGGGACACTCTTCCCTGTGCTTGGCAAGCTAATTCCTCCTCACTCTCTAGATTTCCGCTTCTTTGGAGAAACATTCTTTAGATTTCCCTCAATCTAGAGCAGGTTACTCCCATGGAACTCGCCTCAGTTTGAAAACAAACAAACAAACACGCTGTTTGCTTCTCTTTTTACTGTCTGTTGCCCCCTCGTTAGCTCTGGGAGGGCCTGGACCGTGGCTGTTTGGTTCCCCATTGCATCCCCAGTGCCTCGTACATCGCCTGGCCCATAGCAAGCCCCCAGTAGAGTATTCATCAAGTGAAACTTCAAATAGTGACAAACAGCAAATGACACTGGGGTTTTTCTAAGTTCCTTATGATTAGAGCTTAATTCTCACATGGGGTGGTGGGTGAAGGGAGAGACTGCCTACCATCTTCTGATGATGACAGAGAATGGAGGTGTCTCTCTTCTTCCTCCTACTTCTTGATGTAACAAGAAGAACTCTCTCGCTGGGTAGAATGTAATTTAAACTATACTTTGGCATGTAAATAGTAAAGTACAAGCACAGTCTATTTGGTGACAGAAAACTGTCAGCTTGGTTCAAGACGCAGTGAACAACAAAGGAACTACAGGTGGAGCCTTCTGGAGCATCTCGTCTACCCCTCAGCTGACGCCTCTGGTTGAGATGCGCTGGTGTGCATTTGGCTTGGTGGGGGTAGTGGCAGGAAGCACAGTGGAGGGGAGATCTCCAGGGAGAAGAAACTAGCTTTCCCATGTTATAGATGTGAAAAGAGAGGCTCACAGAGCTCACCTGAAGCCTGCAGTCACACCACTGGGCCGTGAGGGGGACAGGATTTGAGGGCAGGCTCTTCTAATTCCAAAGGGGGAAATGCAGTGTTTCCTGTTCACAAAGAAAAGCCCAAACTAGAAGGACTGACTTCCCAGAAGGGTCAAGACTGGGAAATGAACTTGACCAGATTCAGAGAAAATGAAGCTGGAACTTGCTGGCCTGATCAGTTTGTTCATGAGAGGCAGGTTTATTCAGAAATGAAAGCAAGGCTGGAGCCGGGAGGCTCCGTTCTAGAGTCTGGTTGAGACTGAGCAGGGAAAGCCCCCACTGGGGTGAGGAGAGCCGGGTCCAGTCAGGAGGCGCTGGCTGGGCCCCAAGGGAACCTGGCAATTTTAACAGAGAGACTTTAAAACCAGTCAGTGTCCGTTCCAGGGTGGACACTTGTACTTGTCAAGGACCTTTTATCCAAGATGGCCCAGTGCCCTCTTGTATGACTGAGTGGCTGCAGAGCAGAGAAAGGAGCATCTGGATGGGAATCAAAAGTTCCGGACCCTATCCTTGGCTCAGCGATGTGAGATCCAGGGCAAGTCGCCTCTTTTTCCTAAGCATCATAGGCTCTTTGTTCACTTGAGGAAAAAGTTTTGTGGTTCTAACTCAGGGAGGGCACAGTGGAGTCTCTGGGGACTTGTAAAAATTATGACCTGTCTCCCCACCTGTAGGGTAAGGGATGGTGATGTCAGAGGACTGTGGGAGGGAGGTGACCAGCTCTTTGGACATTTGGTTCCCGTGGCAGCAGGAGAAGGCCCCAGAAATTTGTCCTGTTGAATCAGAAGTAGCTCATTCAAGCACGTTAATTCTTAAAGCCCAAAGCACAAACACTCCTCAACCGCCTATGGACAAAAATTTGCATGTTCTCTTATCAATGGAGCTGACAAAATGGTCTAAATGACTGAACAGAGACTAGCTCAGAAGAGAGCCCTCAATGAGCCAGGGATTAGATGGCCCCATGCTGCCTGGAGTGTTAGAGAAGCACGTGGGAGGGGATGCTCCTCACTTTTTAGCATCCTTCCAGTGCTGGGGAATCCTCCTATGGGTGAGTCTCAGGGTGAGGGGGAGGCTGTACTACAATAGCCAAAAATGCCAGCCACTTGCTCTTCCTGGGGTGCCTGGTTCTCCAGGGACAGGGGCCTAACCAGCTAGGGAGAGGCTCCCACATGACTCTAGAGCACGAGGCTGAGAGAAGCCAGGGAAGTAGTGCCCAGGGTACCATGCCAGGCTCTCCCTGGGGCCTGCCCCAACCTGTGGTCCTGGCCCTGCAGGTTTCTCACATCCCCAGTCAGGCTCTCCCACCTTGCTGGCGATTCTGAGAGCTACCCGATACCATTCTAATCCATTCTGCTTCTGCTAAAAGGAGACAGAATCAGTCTCTCCTGCTGGCACCTAGAATCTCAACCTGGTGCCCACTCCACATGGCAATGACTTATTTATCCATTTGTGGATTTCCATGATCATCACATATGTTGCTATTTCAAAGTATCGACAAAATAGATTTGCTCTGTAACTCACACAAGCCTCCCATATGGCCAGAGAAGGGTGTCTGGGATGGCAGCTCTCAGTAGCACAGCTGGTGTGCTGTAGATTCTTGGTTTGCCCCCAGGGAGTTTCTAGCCTCAGCTGTTGGCAGCTCTCCCAGAAAAGTAGAAAGGGTTGGGTTGGACATAATAGGAAATTCAGTGTATTATATTGGCACCGTCAGCACTGAACATGGTCACTCAGACCTCATCCAGAATTCTCAGGTTTGAGTCTGTACAAAGCCAGGTAAGCTGGTGTGGTTGGTCTTGGACACATGGCTAACACTCCGCCCAGGAAGGGCACCTCAAATGTATTATTAATAAAAAAGGAAAATGCCTCAAACATCCAGGACATATTTCTAGCTATTCACCCGTACGATCTGTAAAGCACTCCCCATACCATGGCATGAAAATAAAAGACACAATGAGTCCCAAGAAAATTACCTGTATTCCCTGTCAGTTGAATTTATCCCCATGTACACTTTACGTGGTTAAAAACCGATTGCTTTCCTTTTCTCACCCACACCCTGCTCGCTACCAGCTGCAAATACACTTCCTGTTCATTCCAAGGCCATACAAATGTGGTGCCTGATCTCAAATCTTGTGAAATTTTGCCCGATTTAAATTTGGTGGCTAGCCTCTATGGAAAGTTCCCTTCCGATCGATGATTGACAGAGTGCCAGGCATTCAGAAGAATCACGCAGGGAAGAACATGTTTGTTCTAAAAAGGCAATCCTTTCTACTCAGAAAGGATTTATTTTTTCCTGCCAGGAAAGTTGAGAACAGATTGTAGTACTTCATCTTGGCTCATGTACTGAAAGGCAAAGTTATGGAAAGGAGAAAGATGGGGGCACTGTGGAATTCTGAAGGGTGTTCCTTTTTTCTTGGGAGTACGGGAAAAAAATCAGTTGAAAATGAGATCTCCTTCCAAAGAACTCTTGATAAGGAAAATATCACCACAGTGCTCAAAATGGAAGAGTAGTTAATGGAAGCAGTATTTTGGGGGCGCACAGATGACTCAGAATCCAACAATGGGATGTCAGGCAATGTCTTTCTGGATCCCACAGCTCTATGTTTTAATCAAAGGCAATGCGCCCGTGATAGTTTTTTCATTTACCCAGGGGATTCCACCTGTAGGAAACCTGTTAATTACTTCCGTTAGCTCTTAATTGGGAACAGTGTGGTCTACCAGAACATTCCAAACCTCTCCTATTGGCCACGTATCTCATCCTATAAGCTTTTTAACTGGAGCTGTGACAATGAGCAGTGACTCTGCATTCTTTTTCACTCCCCAGGTGAAGGTCTGGATTGGCAGTTAAATGCCCAAATGGCAGGGAGGAAAAGACAAAAGCCAACTCCAGATATTTTGATCTCCAGAAACAGTGACTCTAGGAGTGAAGGACTTCAGCATCATTCCACTCCATCCCATTCATTTCCTGCTATTTAAAATGACCAGGTGGACAATTTCTCGATGTGAGTCAAGGAATTTAAATCTGCCTCTGACAGTTCTTCCCTGAACTGGGCATGGAATACCCACGCTTTGGGGTAGCTTTAACGTCCTCACAGATTCTTATTTCTTCTGTACCAGCTGATGCTCTTGTCTTCTGCTCAGGACTGAGGGTTCATGGAGGTCCCAGGGATTTATTTTCTATATGTACCCTTCCTAGCCACCGTTTTATAAGAGTCTCTTTGCTGTGATCCCCATCCTAACATTTAGACATGTGGTGTCTCCCTTGTTACTAGAAAATAAATTAACATGTTTTTCTTTGCAAGCAAATAATCTTTGTGAATTTTTCACTTCTGTAAATTTGTCACAGCAATATTGACTCTTTCAAGAGAGGGTAAAGTCTTCCTGGAGAGAAGTAAATTCCAGGAAAAGGAGATGCAAAAAGCTAGCATCACCGCATAGCTTATTGGCAAAATCAGTTCAGAGGCTGCTGTTTCCCCTTTCTATGTCCCTAGGACCTGAGTCTGGGTGTTAAAGGATGCACCTCCCCTCCCGCCCCTGAAAATAATAATGCAGCAGAAGTCCAAGGCCACCCCTTTCTCTCCCCTATCTGAATTCCCAGCTGTGACAACTCCCATCTTGAGGCTGCTTGCCAGCTACACTTCATAGAGGATATGGGGGCTAGGTAGAGAATGTTACTCAACCAACTCGTGTTTAAACACTGTTTATCCATGGAGCAATGGGATTGGGAAGGCAGATGAGGTTTCAGGAAAAGGTGTGAGAAAGATAAAAAATAGTCTTGGTTCTAGAATGGAAATGCAACAAGCGCTGTCAAGGGTACTTCCAGACAATTTCTCTTTTGGCTAGTCATGGCCAGGAGCTTTCACATAACAGCATCCTGGAGAAAAAGGCTATCACAATAAGAGCAGACCGCAGTTCCCCTTGCGGGGCCTGGAAGCCAAGGCAGGCAAGGTCATGGGTCTACCACAAAGCTGACATCTTGGCTTAGAGGCTGTCATTATCCTCAAATTCTAGCATTAAGTCTCCCAAGTCACCCAGATTCCTTCACCCTTGGAAGAGCACTGTGTGTGGTGGTGGGGGGCCGAAGGGGGGCGTTGTACTCACCGTCATCTCCTCCGGGTTCCCACTGGCTACCTCCACCACTCTCAGGGAAGGGTCCACCTTCACCTTGGCGTGGGTCATGAACTGGATGACAGATGAACTGTCCTGAGGATGAAACAGTGTAACTCGCTGTAAGACTTTTCAGTCACAGTGACAGGGCCCTGAGATCCTAGGTGGAACTGAAATTCTAAGATTCCATGTAGATCAGACAGAAATTTCTATCACTGAATGAAGCAGAGATTTCCAGTCTCTCTCCTGAAGATTCTTTCATATCATAGTGGATGCTGAAAAGCTCTGGAGTTTTGCTGAGTCAACACATGCAGGCTTGTGTGCTGTGGTTTCCAAGCAGCAGGAGCCAGATATTTGGATCTTGGTATTGACATATTCCCCAAAGAGTAGAGAATAAATAAAACCGTTGAATTGTGTACGATAAATCTAGGTCTGGCCTTCCACAGAAGGCATCTGATTTACATTTCCCAAGCATCTTCCTGCCTTGACCACAACCCTCAAACTCTCCACATGAGTTCCTTTTAATTCCTTCTTTGCTCTTCAATGAAGCTTTTGCGGTGGGGGGTGGGAGGGGGGTGGGGGGGAGGTCAAAGCCCTTTAAGCGGGAAAGAGGGTACCAGACAGAGAGATGAGAAGGAGAAAGCATCTGACTTGTAATAAGTCAATGGTCTGACGAGAAAGGGGATGGGGGTGGTGGGGGGAGGAGGTTCGTCCCAGGTAAGACTCGGGCAGAGCCCATCAGCCACTGTGGGTAGAAGCCTTAGTGTTGGGCTCAGATTTAAAGCCAACAATCCAGATAAAGAGAGAATGGCTCCAAGGCAGGGATGGAGAAGGAAGAAGAGAGGGGCTGGCAAAACTATGACTCAGGGAAGGGCCAGAACATCGAGCCAGTGGTCTAGATGGGGCTGCACTGACTATTGAGGGAGAGGCAGGCTGGCTCCCACTGTGGAAATAGGACAGACGGCCGAGCACTCTGCACCCCACATGTGGAGGCAGCTGGGCTCTGCCAGAAAGGTGTCCTTCTATATTTACTCAGGTTGCCTGCCACACAAGGAGGCACATATTGATGCTAGCTTTGGCCCGTGTCCGGTTAAATCTACCCCTGCAAAAGGAAAGAAGATAACTGTCTCTGCGGAAAACAGTTTCAAGGGGCTCAGCTCATCACTTCCAGAGAAACCACGAAGACCTTCTAGGGAGGACACCTGTGGAATTTCCCTGGGAGTTACACACTAATTATTGTCCTTTTAAAAACACCAATAAAACACATATGAAATGCTTCTTAGAAGCTTGTCACTCAAAAACAAAAAAACAAAAACTGCTTCAGTGAGTTCATATTGAGCAGTAAGTAATTTTCTATGCAGCAATCTTTTACCAGTTCTGTAGATTTATGGGTTTATGGGTCTGGATATACTGTCTCTTCAGTCTTGGATCATCATTATCATCATCTTGATTATTGCTAATTACAGTAATAATAATGATGACTGTCAAAGTTAAAGGCTGAGCAGATCAGGAGGCATGGGACAGATCTCCTACAGTTGTAGAAAACAAACACTTTGAAAGAAATCGGAATCCTCGGATAATTTAAAAAAATCAGATCTTACATTTCAAATAAAAACTTGTTAAGGTCAAAGCAATTAAACTGCAAATTCCCTTGTCTGGGGCCTGACCTTCAGATCAAAGGGAAATAAACAGAAGCGGCAGCCCAGGTGAACCACAAGGCTGATGCTGCTCCGTGTCCTTAGGGAGGCGAGGAGCCCCTGGAGCCCCCAGGGAGGTGTGGCTGGCTTTGGGCCTGACAGAGGCTTAACTCCATCCCTGAGATTTCTGCTGGTTTCCGTAGAATATCTGCAAGGAAAATGGTCCTCCAACACCCACATACGACACCCCATGGCTTCCTGCTGTCTTGGGGTATAGACTGGGCTGGGGACAGCAGTCAGTGGGATATATTCCATGGTAAAGGGTTGCCACTGATCACAAGGAGAGAGATGCAGACACCAGGCCAGAGCTGGGGACAAGAAAGGCTTGAGGCTTTGTGATTCAGTACATATGACTGACGTGCAAGCAGCAGCCATCTGGGCTGAGGGTGAAGAAGAAACGAGAGTGGCTTGCCACCATCAGAGCCATGTCAGGGCTCTGTCAACAGTGGCAAGTGTGGCACAGGCAACAAAACTGTCACCAGGGCCACTTGTCAAGAAGAGGAACTGGATGGGTAAGTGTACAGAATCATAATCCCTCAACCTGAGCTGGGGACCCAGGCCAGGAAGGCACTTCCTGTGATGTAATATTCTGGAATCAAAGGGTGACCAGGGGTGGTTCATGTTGGGCCCTCTCCCAGCTCCACTCTTTTTAAAAGGAGAGAGAGCTACAACAGGGAAGCAGTGCCGTGTGTGTCCAACTTGCCCCTCATCAGTTTCCCTTCAAAGCACCCAGGGAGAGCAGAACTGTTCACAGCTCTCCACCAGCCAGAGACGGAAAGGGGGTAAAACATCCCATATCCCCCGTGCCTGTGGCTTATCAGGCCAACGTGTTGCTGCCATGCCTAATTTAAAAAATAAGGCTGGAATGACTATTCTAAGGATATTCACTTATACACTGACAGTTTTATACGGACTGACACACAGTTTTTCCAAAGGAAAATAAAGAGAATCTCTGTGGATAACATGCCTATTTTATCTCCACATGATTGTTTTAAAATCAATTTGTTGGATGCAGCCTTTCATACTAAGAAGTGCTTATGAGAAAATAAATTACAGTGAATTTGTATTATTTTTTTTAACCACTTTTATAAACGCATAAGAGCCAAGTGATCTAAGACTCAATAGGTGGATTCTGTGAAACAAGATGTCATTTAAACAAGGGGTTGGCAATCTATGTTTCATGGGTCAAATCCACCCCTTTGCTGGTTTTTGTAAATAAACTTCTATTGAAACACAGTCAAGCCCATTCATTTGAGTATGGTTTATGGCTGTTTTCACAACACGATGGCGGGGTTGAGCAATGGCAAGACACTGTATAGCCCATAGGGCCTAAAAAACTTACTGTTGACCCTTTACAGAAAACCTTTGATCTAAAATGTGCAAGTTAAAGTCTGACAGCGACTTTTCTGATGGTCCAGAAGCTAAGACTCCGAGTTCCCAATGCAGGGGACTCGGGTTTGATCCCTGGCTGGGGAACTAGCTCCCACGTGCCGCAACTAAGACCTGGCACAAGCAAATAAATAAAAAGTAAATATTAAAAAAAAAAGTCTAAGAAACAACTGCACAAACAAAACATCTGGGGTTCTTGCTTAAAAAGAGATGCTGATTTGGTAAGGCCTGAGTGGAGTCCAGGATTCTCAGGTCTCAGAAGCTCCCAGGTGATGCTCACACTGCTGGTCCTTGGACCACACTTTGAATAACAAGGGTCTGGCATGTTTCCCTGGCATTCTTCTGAAGCAGAATTACCCGTGGTGCTGGCCAGGACAGTTTTAAAAGGGGCAGGTAGAGTTTTTCCTGAGGAAACCAATTCAAATGTTTTAAAATGAACTCTGAGAGTACAGTTCTTCAGGACTTACCTTCTTCAGTATTTCTGTGTTCAGCAGCATATAAATGTCTATAGTACGACTTTCTTCTTTAGCGAGTGCACTAAGGTTACAGTGCATTGTTAGGCAAGAAATTCCTGTTTTTTCACAGTCCTGAGAAGAATAACCAGAGAATGGTCAAACTGTATTAAGAACAAAGACAAGAGCACAACATTTACAGAATAGGCATTTATAGATACAGAACAGGTATTTATAGAACACAGCATTTATAGAACTGAGGCCTTTCTGCTGCTGCTGCTGCTGCTAAGTCACTTTAGTCGTGTCCAACTCTGTGCGACCCCATAGATGGCAGCCACCAGGCTCCCCCGTCCCTGGGATCCTCCAGGCAAGAACACTGGAGTGGGTTGCCATTTCCTTCTCCGATGCATGAAAGGGAAAAGTGAAAGTGAAGTCTTTCAGTCATGTCCGACTCCTAGTGACCCCATGACTGCAGCCGACCAGGCTCCTCCGTCCATGGGATTTTTCAGGCAAGAGTACTGGAGTGGGTGCCATTGCCTTCTCCCGAGGCCTTTCTAGGCAGATGAAATCCATAGGAAGATGCAATCATTCCTTCTTGCCGCCAGAGGGCAATCAAAGGACTTCCTGTCCAGTGGGCACCAGAACACGCCTTCAAGTCAAATCTCACTGGTGTACCTTACCTCAAAACTGGATTTTGCAAGAAGAAAGCAGTGGATTTTGTTTGTTTTTATTTATTTTTTAAATTTATTTTTAATTGGAGGATAATGCTTTACGATGTTATGATGGTTTCTGCACAACAATGTGTATCAGCTGTGTGTATTCACATACACCCTCCCTCTTGAGTGTCCCTCCCATCCTCCCCATCCCACCCCTTAGGCCATCAGAGAACACAGAGCTGAGCTTCTTGCACTATACAGCACTTCCCACTAGCTAGCTATTTTACACTTGGTAGTGTGTATACTGGCAACCCACTCCAGTGTTCTTGCCTGGAGAATCCCAGGGACGGGGGAGCCTGGTGGGCTGCCGTCTATGGGGTCGCACAGAGTCGGACACGACTGAAGCGACTTAGCGCAGTAGCAGCAATGTGCACATATGTCGTGCGACTCTCTGCCCCACCGTCTCCTTCCCCTGCTGTGTCCACAAGTCTGTTGTCTGTGTCTGCATCTCAATTTCTGCCCTGCAGATAGGTTCATCAGCACCATAAGATTTCAAATATATGCATCAATATATGATATTTATTTTTCTCTTTCTGACTTAACTTCACTCTGTATAACAGGCTCTAGGTTCCTCCTCACAACTGACTCAAATTCACCCCTTTTTATGGCTAAGTAATATTCCATTGCATATATGTTCTACAACTTCTTTGTTTTGTTTTTAAAGAGACACATTTAATATTTTGGGAACATCCCTCTTAAGAGTTTTGAACACAAGGTGTATTTCCTAGATTATGCGGTTTTTGCCTGGAAGTGAAAAATGTAATTTTATACCCATTGTTTATATTGGGCAAATTGGAGGGCTACAAAGTCACAAGACTCAAGAAACCACAGGAGTAAAGAAAAACATGTTTGACCAAGAAAACATATGAATTACAGCTAGGAACCTAAATTCCAAAGTTACAAAGGAAGAATTCTTTTGTGTTATAGGATTCAAAATGTGTGAATATACATTCATGATGTTTCACATATGGGGTAAAAATTTCAGCCAGATACAGAGCTGCATTTGTCAAACTACTAGATATCAATACATCTAACAGTTCTGAAAGCTGTTAAATAACAGTTGATCATCAGCATTATGTAAGTAAAAATATCCCAAACTTCCAAAAGGCCACTAGTCCTACTAATTCTACCGCCAAAAAAAAGAGGAGGGAAATGTTAGTGAGATGTGCCATGGCTGTAATAAGGAACTGAAGAGATATAACCAAAGATGTGGAGAAAGGAGGCTTTGGAAAAGCATCTGATTCCACCTTTAACACCTACACTTTTAAAAAAGTTAAGGTATAGCTTACATAGAGTAAACAGAATAAATCCAAAGGATCCATCTTGACGTATCTTTATACACATTCATAACAGATCAAGATGAAGACCATGTCCTGCACCTAAGCAGAGTCCCTCATGCTCCTGCCTATCAATATTCCTCCAAAATTAACTGCTGTCCTGGCCTCCACTGCCATTGACAGAGTTGCTATTTCTGAACTTCATGTAAGTAAAACACCATCTGTCTTTTATCTCTAGCTCCTTTCACTCAATATTATATCCATGAGATTTATTCATGTTGTTGGGGTGGCAGTTTTTATTGCTTGTAATAATCCAGTGTATGGGTACACTGCAACTGTTTACACTTTCTCCTGGCGATGGACATTTGGATCGTTCCCAGATTACTGTGAACATACCTGTCCATGTCTTTGGGGGATACAGGTACTCACTTCTCTTTGGGACATAGCTGGGAGTGGAACTACTAGGTCATAGATATGTTTAGTTTTAGTATATACTGACCAACAGTGGTATATAAAGTGGTTGGACGAGAACCATCACTCTTGATTAGACTCATACTACTGGGAGAAATGTATAACTTTGTACTTGGTGGGTTGCAAAGGTTTTCCCTTTGCCAGCCAATGGAATCTGAAATGTAAATTTAACACTTTGATAGAAACCTCAGGCTGAAAAAATAGGAGTTGACTACAGTCCTTGTGACTTTCTAAGCCAATTGATTCAAACCAGATTTGAGAAATAATGCCAAATAGAAAACTGGCTTCTCATCTCAGACTTGCCTTCCTAGTGAGGACCACCCATGTGAACCCAACGAGTAAGCAAATTCTTACCAAGACTTTTCTTCCCGACTTTGTGAAAAAAGCAAATATTGTATGGAAGATATTTTCTTGTTCTTGAGGGATGATGCAGGGGGTTGGGTTTTTCTGGAAAGAACAGTTTCCCTTCTCTTGGCCCACCTGAAAATGAAAAGAAATCTGGATGAGTGGTCCATCCCAAGAAAAGATCATGAGCCTGGACTCCCTTCAGAGGTGGTCACGGTGTAGCCCAAAGCCAACTGTTACCCTGGTCCATTCTCTAGGAGACAATAACGGCAGAAAATCTGAAAGGCAGACGTAGTAGCATCAACAAGGCCAAATACTAAAGAAAAGTGGATGCTGAGTCATGAAATGACTGAGAGGCAACGGCACACAACACGCAAGTGAGATGTGACTAGGAAAGAGTAAGACTTAAGGAACTTTAAAACCAGCCTTACAGCAACTCTGAGATGAGTTCTTTGTCTGGATATGGAAAATGAGACTCAGGTTAAGTCATTTGCCAACAATCACACAGACCAGAACTCAGGTTTTGGACCTAGATCTTCTGAGGTCCAGCCTTCAGGCATGGTCCATGGCCAGAGGTTTTCAAACTATGCCCCATGGGACCCATAGGGTGCTGTGAAACCCCTTAGTGGATTTCCTAGCGAGGAGAAGGGGGCACCAAGCAGGACTGCTATGGGCCCCCATCTCTATTCCAACTAGAGCATCAACCACCTATAGTGTCATTTAAAACCAGGATTCTGCTACCAAAAAATAAAATAAAAATTGGGCAACCATTGCATTGGGTCATACAGGAGCTTATATGCCCAAGGAGCTCTTGTTGAATTACCTGATTTTGCTTCTGAGAGCTTTTGAGAGGCTAGTGGAAAAACAATGCTGAGCAACAGTGATGTTAAAAAAAAAATCAAAACAATAGTACAGTCTTCCATGTTGGTTTCTTTAAAAACAACTCTATTTTTGGTGCCTCAACTGGGGAAATATTGAAAAAAAAAGAAGCCTCCTTTATATATTATCATATCAAGTTGTTTGTATTTGAAGCCTTGACATGACTTAAGGTCAAGTCACAAAATTAATAGTAATTCATAATTTAGGATTATGTTTATAATTGATTTCAGCCAGAATCATCTATTTAAACTACACTCTTCTATCTTTAAGGCCTTTGAGTAAAATATAGTGTGTTTACACTGATTCAAGAATGCTTCAGCTTCTCATTTGTGGTAAGGTTTAAATTTTTAACATGGAAACTTCTAAGTTCAGCTAACAGTACTAATCTTTGGACAAAGAACTATAAAATCTCCAAATGTGCTAAATAAATCTCTATTTTATCTTTGAACATGTATGCCTGGATTTACTATATATGCCTGAAGATAAATAAGATGAAGGTTTATTTCCTCAAATTAACTCTTAGAAAATAGTGTTACCTTTAAAACTTTCTTATACTTTGGGGACTCACTGTTCTTTATAATACATTGGTAGCCTTTCCCTTCTCCAGGGGATTTTCCCAACCCAGGGATCGAACCCAGGTCTCCTGCATTGCAGGTGGATTCTTTACCAGTTGAGCCACCAAGGAAGCCCAAGAATACTGGAGTGGGTAACTAATCCCTTCTCCAGGGGATCTTCCTAACCCAGGGATCAAACCCAGGTCTCCTGCACTGTAGGTGGATTCTTTACTAGCTGAGCTACCAGGCAAGCCCTTTGCTATACATGCCTGAAGATAATTAAGATGAAGGTTTATTTTCTCAAATTAACTTTCAGAGAATAGTGTTGCCTTTAAAAGTTGCTCATACTTTTGGGACTTACCCTTCTTTATAATACATTGCATTTTGCTTGGTTTTGGCCCTGTTCTGCAGCTTGCAGGGATATTAGTTCCCCAACCAAGAATTGAACCTGGGGCCACGACAGTGAAAGCCCCAAGTCCTAACCACGGACTTCCAGGGAACGAAAGGGACTTCAGTTCAGTTCAGTTCAGTTTAGTCGCTCAGTCGTGTCCGATTCTTTGCGACCCCACGAATTGCAGCACGCCAGGCCTCCCTGTCCATCAAACTCATGTCGCTCTTTAAAAGTATTTTGTAATTTGATACTCTCTCAATTGAA
>NW_011494615.1:3906247-3924445 GCF_000754665.1 Bison bison bison
GAAATCTGGGAAGATATACCAGCCTGAAATGGTCTCAATCAGAGTTGGTTCTGGATGCTTTTTGAGGTTACTAGAGGCAATTAATGGGAAGGAGGCAATGAGATTTAACATAGATGTGGACATTATTCTGGGGTGCAACTTTTTTAAGTTGTGATAAATATTTTAAAGTTCATTTTTAGAAAGCAAAACATTAGTTGCTTACGTTGTGAGAATTGTGAACATCATTTTCAAGACAAATGAGAAAAACAACTGTTGTAACATTATGCAAATGAGTCTTTGTGTCTAGCAATAGCATTTTAGCATCAAACACGAATTCAAAATGTTCTGCATTTCAAATAAATTAGATGAATTGAAGATGATATGCTCTGGAATACTGTCAACTTAAACAGTGGCTTTAATAATGCAATCCATTGATCTCAGAAGATGTACATCTGCATGAAATCATTTTGTGAAATGTGTGAATGAAAAGAACAATATAAATTAATCTAGTATTCTTTTATAATTTTCAGTGTGCAATACCTGATTAGGTTAAGTATTATAAGTAGGTATTTATTTTTATAACTTTTTTTAAAAATTAAGGTAAAATTTACATTCCCTAAAAATGCACAGATTTTAAGGATATAGTTTGATGAATTTTGACAAATGAAGTCATGCATATAACCACCATGCCAGGGAAGGGACAGAACATCCATTACTCCAGAAAGATTCCCTGACTCTTTTCCAGTCAACTCCCATCCCCCACCTCAAAGGCAATCACAGTTCTGATTCCTGTTAAGTTGGCCAAAAAACTTTGCTAAATTCACCTCTTTGGAAAAGTGGGGGATTGTGTTCTTTGGGGGTTGCTCTCTTTTTGGGTATACACAGCACCTCGCAGATGGAAAACATTTTGTTCGACCGTTTGAGAACTTGAATGTGTGCTCATGTTAATTCCAATCATATTTCACTCGGAAGCATGTGGGTCCCTATTTTCCTGTTTGTCTTCAGTGGCCATTTGCTAAAAGGCTGTTGGAGGGACTGTCCTTCTGTAGCCCTGTAGCATTCACGTTCCCCTGTGGAGCTGACCAGGCTGGGCTCCTCAAAACACATTTCATCTGGATTGAGAGTGACGGAACTCTGAGTCTTGCAGGATGCACCCGTTCCTAATTAAAATCAGGGTTGGGGCAGAGCTCCTCCTGGCTCCACAGTGGGTGATTCAGGTTTCCAGGCAGGGAGGGGAAGTGGTGGAGCAGAGCCCCAACTCAGCCAGATTCACTGTCATTCCCACAGGACACCAGCACCTTGGGGCAAGGCGCGGAGAACCACAGCAGGAGGAAGGAGGACCAACTTTGGCTCCAACGAATGGGGCAGAGACACAGCTCAGAGCTCTACCTTCCTTTGTCCCATTGGAGTCTCAGAGGGCCTGTGAAAAGGGTGATGATGGGGATGTGATGTGATCTGATGTGACATCTGATCTGCCCTAGGGGAATCTGGAGAAGGGAAGCAGAAGTTGAGTTTCTGGTGAATGAAAATCTCAGCCAGTCGTGCTCTGACTGTGGTTACATGGGAATCACTTCAACTGGGCAAAATGACAATTTTGGGGGAGGTTCAGGGTGGTCTCTCTCAAAGGAGAATAAAGGTTGCTCCGTGCTGCACAAGTCTGGTTCAGGCCAGCTAATCCGCTTGTAGACTCCCTCAGCTAAAATGAGCAACTCAGGCCCTGGCTAGGGTCTTGAGGGTGAGGGACTGTTCTGTGTGCATGGATAGGACAGGTGTGACAGACATAACGGCACTCGACACTTGTGCAACCCTTACTGCACACCCCTGTGAGCTGAGTGCAGTTACTGTTAGCATTTTACAGATGAGGAAGTTGACAGGCAAGGGGAGGCCATGTCTCCCAGAGGGCAGGCAGCAGAGCTGGGCTAGAGCACAGGTCATCCAGCTCCAGAGACCTTCTTGCAAACTTTCCTGCCTCTTAGGTCCAGGGGCTGAGGGTGGGGCTGGGGTGGGGGTCACGGAGGGATTAGGGGTGGACATGGAGGTGGAGGGAAGCTATCCCTTCCTGTTCTTACCCAGGTCAAAGGGAAGGAACCATGAACCCAAAAGCCCAGAAATTTCAGAGTCCTCCATCTGACCCACTTCTGCTCCATGGGAGATAAAGTGCCTGCTGGCTGGGGGGCCAGGCCACTCCGTGCTGTCTCAGGCTGGAAGGGGAACAGAAAATCCCGGAATGTTGTTTCTGGAAGGCAGCTCTAAGATCATGTGGTCCCATGGCCTCGGCTGACAGATAAGGAACCAGAGGTCCCGAGTTCCGTGACTCGTCCAAGGTCACCTGATTGGTTGGTGGCAGCAAGCGGCACCCAGTGAAGGAATCCTCTGGCACAGATGTCCTGGGCCTTAGTTTCCTCATGTGTGAAATTAGGATGGTGGTCTACATGGTCACTGAGGTTGTCCCCAGTTGTTAATTATGCCCCTTGAGGATTCTCCTGCCTTTTCATTAGCACATGGAATCAGCTAGCCTCCTGCTACATAGATAAGCAATTACTCAGCACCCAGCCCCCACAACTGGGTTCTAACCACTCTCACTGGTGGTGAAGTCTTCAAGGACAAGCAAGGTTTTCTTCTTGCAGACAATCCAAGCACAATGGCACTCATTTTCCAATGGCTTCATTTCTGTGGCTGACCAAGGACTCTGCGGCCATTGCCCCCTGCTCAGCCCTGCCCACCCACTTCTCATCTGTTTTCCAGACTATCTGACTCCAAACACTTCTCATGACACGGCCGCTCATGTCCTCAGGGAGCTGAAACAGGCCATATCTACTGGAATGTGAATAAAAGAACTTTACCAACACAGAAAAAAGGACAAGAGGACGTGGGACACAGTGTCAAGGCTGAATTTGGCCAAGGCAACTATGGAGGGTTTGCCGTTGCCATCTGGCCTCCGCCTCTCGCCTGGTCCTGACCCCAAAGAAAACATTGTGCAAGTTGAAACCAAACACCGGTTGTGATTTGGGAAACTGTGGGGAGCCCAAGAGAACGTGGACATCATTTAGTGGCAGAGTTTCGGTCAGCCTCAGTCAGGGGAACCTTCGTGGTCAGAAGCCTCCAAGGGCACAGGCCTGTCCAAGGATGAAGTATCCTCAGTGTACTCTAGGTAGCTGGGCAAAACCTCATTCAAGATACTGGGTTTGAAGTATGAATTGAGCATGACTCATGGGTAAAACATGGACGGAGGAGCCTGGTGGGCTGCAGTCCATGGGGTCGCGAAGAGTCGGACACGACTGAGCGACTTCCCTTTCACTTTTCACTTTCATGCAGTGGAGAAGGAAATGGCAACCCACTCCAGTGTTCTTGCCTGGAGAATCCCAGGGATGGGGGAGCCTGGTGGGCTGCCGTCTATGGGGTCGCACAGAGTCGGACATGACTGAAGTGACTTAGCAGCTTAGCAGCATGGGTAAAATATTGAAAAAGGGAATTAACTCTCTGTCACCAGGTGGAAAAGGACATCTAGACTCCCTAGAGTGTGGTGATCTGATAAAAGGGCTGGAAGAAACAGGGTGTGTCCATGTTGTAGCCTCAAAAGACCAGCCTGTACAAGGTGCTAACAGTAGGTGGCTGACTTAGGAGTGAGAGAGAGGACACAGGTGTCTCCCAGGTGCCCAGAACACAACGGTCTTAACAGAGTCCCTGTCTCTGGGCCTGGAGGGACAGGGAAGCCCTTCAACCTGTTTTCTAAGTCTTCCTGCTCCAGGCACATCACCTTGGAAACTGATTTTAGCTGCTTAAGGCCCCTTCTCCATGCTGAGTTCAGGTATAAATGGGAATAATACTAGCTAACATTGGGTGCTAGTCTACAGTTATGAAAGTGAAAGTTGCTCAGTTGTGTCTGACTCTTTGCAATGCCAGGGACCATACAGTCCATGGAATTCTCCAGGCCATAATACTGGAGTAGGTAGCCGTTCCTTTCTCCAGGGATCTTCCCAACCCAGGGATTGAACCCAGGTCTCCCGCATCGCAGGTGGATTCTTTACCATCTGAGCCAAGAGGGAAGCAAAGCTATGGGGTAGATTTAATCCTTGCAACACCCACTCACAGAGGGTGCTACTGTCAGTAGGTAACCATATGATTTATTGTCTAAATGGGGGTATTTTTGAGAATGAAGTGGGGGAGTCAACCAGTCAGAACAGCAAGAAAGACCTGTATCAGGGATGCACCAGGCAACCTGGGACATCTGGTCTCCTTAAGTTTCACTCTATGTTATTTACAGGTGAGAAAACTGAGGCCCAGAGAGGTTAAGGAAACTGTCATGTGCCTATCAGCTCTGACTGTGGAAGGAGCACCATCTCCAAAGTCCCCACCAGGCAAGATTGGGCACTTTCAGGGTGTTATGGCCGTAGATCAAAGTCCCCACCAGGATGCTCCCTCTCCAGCTTCACCTTCCTTGCATCCAGACTGCACACCCTCTGTCCCACTGTATCATGGCTTATCTTTCATTAGCCCTCAGAGCCGGGCTCCTATTGTGACTGTCAATCTTGCCTAGGTCTCTTTTTCAACCAGCACGTTAGGCCCTGTCATGAACTGCACTCCTGACTCAGAGAAGGTGGCCCTGCAGGTAGATTTTAGAGGGTAAAGAAACTTCTAGAGAGTAAAGGGGACAGGGGAGAGGGGAACCGCACGTGCAAAGGCGTGGAGGTACAAACAGGAAGCTTGGATCTAGAGAGCCAGGGAGTTCAACATGGTCAAGCACTGGATGAACGGTGCTTGGGAGTAGTGATCAGAAATGAGGCAGGAGAGGTGGGCATGGACACAAAGGAAGACCTTGCAGGCAAGTCACAGAGGCAGAGAGTGATCCGGAAGGTGGATTAACAGGTCTCAAAATTAAGGGACAATTTTTTATCTCAGATATGTGGTATTACTGGTATATCTTTAGCAGGCTAATGAATGGATTTCCTCTTTCAACTGGTATCAGCCTCATTCCTTAACCATATTCCAAATGACTGGGTTCTAGGAATGGGAAGGGTCACCAGAGTGTCCCCAGCTTGATGCCCTCCCCCCAACCCCGGACATAGTACACAGGAAGTAAGAGAGAAACGGAAGGTTAAACTAATGGAGGAATAAATCCAGTGGAAACAGTTCTTCCCAGGAGCCACGCTTGGTGTCTTCACCAGTGTGGGTCTCAGGTGAAGTCTGGTCTAGAAACTATGTTTGTTGAGATGACTTGGATTAAAGGGGCCCATAGGTTCATTTTTCAAAATAACATGTGTTTCACGTTAACTCACATTTATCTGTTAATCACTGACTTTCTGTTCTCTGCTACATCCCAGGGCCGGTTTTCCGTATCGTGTGACACTGATCACAGCTGATGGCAACTGGGTAAACATGACCCATCCCCTGACTTACCACCTGCTCTTCTAAATTCACACGCCCCTTGAGCTTAAAAACCCAGAGAATGTTTTGAATGCCTACTCTGCTAATTCAATTACCTACTGCCTACTCTTGGAACAAAGATATCAGAAGATAACAAGTCCCTTCTCTGTCATAGGAGGCTGAACACTGGCCACAATGGCTTTGGTAATATAAATTTTAAGTTGAAACATTATTTCAATGTTTGAAATAAAAATGGTCCTCATAAAAGGATTGAGAAATGATAACTGGTTAACTGGCTAATTCAGCAGATCTAAGATGTTTACTACTAGAAAGAAAAATAAAAGCTACACTTCCATTCAGCAAAATGTAAACTATGATAGTTTTCTATAGTCTGAAAGTGCCCTTAATATTCGGAAAAGGCAATGGCACCCCACTCCAGTACTCTTGCCTGGAAAATCCCATGGACAGAGGGGCCTGGAGGGCTGCAGTCCATGGTGTCGCTAGGAGTCGGACACAACTGAGCGACTTCACTTTATTTTTTCACTTTCATGCATTGGAGAAGGAAATGGCAACCCACTCCAGTGTTCTTGCCTGGAGAATCCCAGGGACGGGGGAGCCTGGTGGGCTGCCATCTATGGGGTCGCACAGAGTCGGACACGACTGAAGCGACTTAGCAGCAGCAGCAGCAGCAGCAACAGCCCTTAATATTATCCCTTATGTTAATCACATTGCTATGATTTTCTATTAAGTGTCTTGATATTCACCAAAGAACAGTGAAAGATGACAACAATTTAATAATAAATCCTAAGACAGATACTTTTATGTATCACCCTTCATTTCAAGACTCTGTATAATGTAGACCCAGAATAACCTAGCAGGGGTAGATGCTCAAAATCCCCATTTATTCACTCTGATTTCTCCAACTGCAATGACTTTTTAAAACAAGAGCAGAAAAACAGTGATAACCATCTTGTGTAGTTCCTTATAATGGTTATGCCCAGTTCTATGTTACTAATGTATTTGAAAGATTATGAACACAATTTGTGTGTGTGTGTGTGTGTTTGTGTGCATCATTTAAAGGTAGGAGTTGTCAAAGGCATCCTTTGGTAGACTTTTCTCAAGAGTTATGCATTCTTTTGCTTTGTGAAAGGGTCCCCTTGCTTATCAGTTCGGTAACTTATGATTTTCTGATATTTACCTCTGTGGGTAGCTACAGACTCCAATGTGTTCCTACAAATAGATGAAAAGCAACAGCACCTTGATGGTCACAACAGTACAAGGTAAGTTAACCTGAGGTTCTAGCTTTGGACGGGCCCTGCTAGCCCCACTCAGGTGAAGAGCTATGTTCTGGTTTCAAAATGAAATGGGTAAACGAGAATACAGAACAGCCGCCCATAAGTAATAGCTGGTTGACAGACCTGAAGAGCTGAAACAGAAGGAGCAAAAAATGTAACAATGACCTAGCGCCTTTTATTAGTAATTTCTAGAAGGGGAAAAGCAGAGACTCTAAAAAGCCTGGAAAGATCGTAACTTCAAGTCCAGATGTCTCCTCTCTTTCTAGTTGAAAATTATCTTCTAAATAAAAGACTTGCCTCCCCGACCCCCTCCCCGTCCCTTAAGGCCACTGTGAAAAGTGGTATTTGATCTGAAAGGTCAGCATGTTACTGAGACCAAAACTAAAACAGAAAATAAAGAGGCAAAGCCTCAAAACCAACATTCCAAAGGAAAGAAAGAGCACGTTCTGTTGTATAATTCTGACCTCTGTATGAATCTGCCATTATTTCATAAAAGATACCACTTCTTACGATAAAAGGCAATGAATTTTTCCCCACCAGCTCTAGGGTTTGGCTAAAACAATGGTATTTTTCACCATCCCCTGCGCCAATTTCCCCTGGTGTCACAGGCCAACATGCTGAAAAGTCAAGAGTGCAGGCCACCACTAAGGCTGCCCTGTGAGACAGGGTTCACTTACATTTAATCGGAGAAAGACAAGTCCCCCTTCACCCGCCATGAGGCCCATTTCAAAGCTTCGGGATGGCCTTTTACTCGACTTAAAGTGCTGCAGATGGCATGTAGTTTCAGAGAAGCAGTGACACCAAAGAATTTCCAGATGTGGTCAGATTCTCTTTAGCAAAAAACTTAAGTATGCTATCTGAGCACTTGATGTGCATGCCAAAAATATTTTCCTTCCACAGATAATGAAACATTTTGGAAGCAGAATGGTCTGTTGATTTGGATAATAAATGAGTCAGTAGCCTCCATGTGGGACATAACATAGTCCCTGGAATTGTACTGGCTTATTTAAACTCCGGCTCTAGTTCTTGGACTGATTTTATGGTAAAGAACAAAGCTCATTCCTATCTTATGTCAAAGGATAAAGCAGCGCACCTATGGACTCACTGAGTTCTCTCTCCATGTATTAGACGTATGACTTTGCTATCGCTCTTTTACCAAAAGGTAAATCATAATCATTTTCTGGACGCTGTATTTCAGGTATAAACATCTGTCTAACCTCTTACGCTGCCTTTCTGAGGGAGTACACACAAAAGCCATGAAAAGAGAAACCTAGATGTCATTCATTGAATCTAAAGCTTCAAGACTTCATGAGAGGCCTGAAATATGCATTTGGGCATATGTTTAGGAGACGTAAATGGAGTTGGCACCCTGACAGCTGGGGAGATAGTGACTCTCAACGTCTAACGACGTTGAGGAAGTTCCCTGTGGTCAGAACATACCCGGTGGGTCTATCAGAAATGAGTTTGCCTGCTTCCGTGCCTCTGATGCACACTCAGTTAGTCCTTGGCAGGTTCAATGAGAACCATGTGTTTCTGGGCAATGACTGATGTGCTGTTTATCCTCAGTGAGATTTCCTGTTATCAACTTTGCTAACAACCTGCCACGCCTGCAGTGACAGGGCTATGTTGCTTTTGAGGAATGAAAAAAGGAAGGAGGAAAGTAAACTGCATAACCATCAACTTTTAAGGCTGATTTGTTTTGAAGACCAGAGAATACAGGCACCTCAGCATCATCACACACATGCTACCATGAAGTGTTAATGCTTCCAGATGTCTCAGAAGCCCTGCGCCCAAACCCTGCAACCTCTGATAACTGCAGGGTCCTCAGTTTAGCCAGTAGCCGGCCCGGCTGCCCTGACTCACTCCCTTTATCTACAAGGACTAAAGGGCAGCCTCGGCACCACACTGCGCATGCGCACCTGGCTGCCGCACTTCCCCGACCTTTCAGAGACTGTGGGTTGAGTGTAAGCTGTGCCCAGAAACACACACGCTTTCTCCCTGTAGCCAAGACTAAAATTGACCCAAGAGCCCAGGAACGTAATTCTCACTCCAGAATTCCATCAGCCATCCCCTCTCTTTTGGTTTCTGTTGAGAAAAATATTAAAGGCCAACCTAATCCCGACATTTCAGGACCTGATTATTCAGCTCATGTTCAGACATGTGCAGAAAGAAGGAAAAAGAAAACGGTTTGAGGCCATTGTTGAAATCAGAGGACTTATGTGTATGTGTGTATCTGTATGTGTGTGTGTGTGTGTGTGTGTGTGAGAGAGAGACAGAGAGACGGAGAGAGAGAGAGAGCAAGAGAGACAGAGGCAGAAAATATGTTTTCATATCTCCAGCCCCCAAATTGTGGAGTTTAAGTTTGCTCTTAGAGGCCTTCATTTTTGATAAGTGATTCAGCCCCTTATTTTAAAGTTTTACATTTTAACTTTTCCCCACATTGAAATTAAAGCAACTTCTGTTGTGGGTGACGAGAAATAGTCAAAACATCTCTACCCAGAGATTCCAGTTCAGTGCACATTTTCGGAGTTCCTGGAGAGCATGAGGTGCTCGTCAGATGTGCAGCAGGGTGTGAAGGTGTCTAAGGACACACACCCTGCCCTAGCACTGAGAGATGTGATGTTGACACTAACAGAGTGGGGGCAGTCATCGCTTTCATTTATCTGAGCGCACACTGCGGTCGGGGCACCAAGTGCTAGGGATGCACAGAAAACAAGGTGGCCGTGACCTGTACTTAAACAGTGGTTTTAATCTTGTGGAAGAAGAGAGACAGACAAAAACTGCAATTTCAGATAGTGGTGAGTGCTATGAAGAAACTAACACACAGGGAAATGGGGCAGGAAGTTGACAGGTTTGCAACTTTAGCTAAAGTAGTCAGGGAAGACCTTCCCCAAAAGGTGAACTTTGGGCTCAGATCTATATTATGAGAAGGAACTAGCCATGCCAAGATTTGGGGGGAGAGTGTTCTCAGCAAAGGCAGGTGCAAAGGTCCTGAGGCAGGACATTCTGGGACGGCATCTGGGAGGGCTTGGTGGAACAGAGGATGTATGAACTGGCTCTTGAGGAATAAGCGGGCTTCCCAGAGCCAGAGGGAAGGGAGAAGCATTAGCAAGGTCATGCGGCCCAGAGAAGTGCATGGTGGGTGGGTCAGCAGCCTTCATGGTCCAGAGTGGCTGGAAGACAAAGTCAGGGTTGAGGCTGGGAGCAGAGGAGGTTGTAGAACATAGCCTGGAGAGGTGAGTGGAAGGTCATGCAGGGTTTTGGACCTCATGGTTTTGTCCATTAAGATCTACTTGTTGATCTTTTTACAGAGAACCTCAGGTTGTCTCGGGGAGCTATAAGGGAAATTATTAGGAGTAGAAATACATTTTCAAATGGTACACCAGGTCATCCCTACCAAAGAAATAATCACTTGTGATAAGGAGAGGCTGGATAAAGATGTATAGTACTTGGGGCTCAGTTTTCAATTTTTATTTATTTGGGGATATGAAGAGAACAAAGAGAATGGCTTAGAATGGGAAAAAGAGAACTAAAGGAACTGTGAACTTTTTCGGGAAGTGAAGTGGGAAGAATGACTAAGAAACAGCTCAACTTCTCCACAGAGGAAACTAGGCAACTGTTTTCCATTTTAGGTTAGAAAACATGGGGAAATTAGAGCATGATGAATTGAAGATAGTCATACAACATGGGATTCAAGGGATATCAGACTGCCTCAACCAGGAGAACTCACTGAAACACAGTTCTGTGGTTCTGGAGAGAGGTCTCGATTGTATTCTGTTCAAAGGCTAAGGGGTGGATCATATGACCTCCCCTAAAACCCATATAAGGGCTGGAAATCCATCTGCTTCTGCTGGAAAGGGTTTCTTCTTTCCACCCCTGCTTCCCTCTCTTACCTCCTTATCATATAACATAAGCTGCATTACTAACAGTTAACTAATTTGGTTTTGGGTGAGTCCTTGAATTTCTATAGAAGAAACTGAGAGTAAGGGAGGGGAAAAAAGAAGCATGTGTTTCCAGAGACAAACTTACTATTACCAAAGGGGAAAAGGGGAGGTGGGGTGAGGGCTAAATTAGAAGGGTGGGATGAACATATACATACACATATACACCTTACTATGTATAAAACAGATAATCATCAAAGACCTACTGTAATAACTCAATATTCTGTGATAACCTGTAAGGGAAAAGAATCTGGAAAAGAATATATACACATGGTTGAATCCCTGGCTAAGCACCTGAAACTTACATGATATTATAAATCAACTCTGCTTCAAAAAGGGGGAAAATAGTAGACACTGAAAAAAAAAAAAAGTGAGTTGTTTAATTCTGCTTTGGGTTATTTGCTGGGTTGCTTTAAAGTACCAGGCCTGGCTTATGTACAAGTTACGTCTTGGCCTCTAGCAAGCCTGCTGCAGGGAGATTTCTTGTTCCAAATACCCTCCAAGCATAACTAAATCAGTGCAAAATGTATGTTAACAACCAGCCAGCTTCAAAAATCAGTGTTACTGTCAACTGCTGTGGCCAGATAAGTGATTCACTTTGGGGCAGAGATCTCCCCCATAGTGAGCACCAACAGGGACACACGCAGACTCCTGATGTCCAGTTTAGACACCACCATGCAGGGGCGCCATGGGGCTGGGATTTTAAAGGAGAGGAACCAACTGGCACTAAAATCAAGCTAAGAGAGTTACCAGCAAACACAGACTTTGGTGAGACCTTATGAGCAAAGAAGATCACCTCACAAACTCCTGCAACAGCTTGGGTTCCCACCACCCCCAACCACCCCGCTCCCCCTCCTGCCGCCACCATGAAGGTCTCAGCAAGACCTGCCCTGAACACTCTATTTAAAACCACAAATTTCCCCACTCTCACCCCCTTTCCTCCTTTATTCTTCCCCAAAGCATCTCCCATCATGTCATGTATTACACATTTTACTTATTTATTACTTGCCTCTACCAGAATGTAAGCTACATGAGGACTGGAAATTATTATTTTTTGTCTGTTTTGTTCCCCATAGTAATAGTGCTTGCCATAGGGTGCGTGCAAAGTATTTGCTGAATGAATGGAAATGTGGATTTAAAAATCCCCACAACACCCTTTTGTGGCAAGGACTGTCATCACCATTTTATAGATAAGGAAAGGGAAGCTCGGAAAGAGTTAAGTAACATGCTTTAGATCATGGCGTCTCAAATATTAACATGCAAAGGAATCACCGTGTTTAATAAAACACAGATTCTAATTTAGAAAGTCTGGGTGGTGCATGACGGTCTGTCTCTCTACACTTCTAACTTCCAGGTAATGCTATGGCTGCTGGACAGCTACATGTCCAGACAAAATGGTATTACGAGCCTTGTAGCAGCTGTACAGTCTAGTAGTTAAGAACAGACATCAACCTAATCATTTATTAACTCTTGTGACCTTAGGCTATCCTTTCGCTTGTGCCTCTGTTTCCTCACCAAATTATCATGAAGATTAAAAGAATGTGTCCAGGTAAAGTATTTGGTATAATTTCTCATCTATAGTAAGTTCTTAATAAGTTTATTATTATCATTATTAATGACAATAATATTACTACTACTTTTTTAGCCTCTGTTGCTGACGCTGAAGCTCCAATAGCCACCTGATGCAAAGAGTCGACTTATTAGAAAAGACCCTGATGCTGGGAAAGACTGAAGGCAAAAGGAGAAGGGGGCAGCTGAGGATAAGGTGGTTAGATAGCATCACTGACTCAGTGGACATGAATTTGAGCAAACTTTGAGAGACAGCGGAAGACGGGAGATTGGAGTGCCACAGGGTCACATAGAGTTGGACACGAGTTAGTGACTGAACAACAACAAAAAGTTATAGTCTACTTTACTAAGATAGGAAAAGTCTACATTTAAACTGAGAATGATGATGACTCACATCTACTATCACAACATTAGAAACTTCTACTGAATATATTATGTGAGAACTCTGAAGCACGGTCTGAAAAGTGGAATTGCTGGTATTTGTACTTTTAATTCTGATAGTTACTGTCAAATTGTCCTTCACACCAACAGTAATTGAGAGTGCCCATTTTCCCTCGCTTTAACCAACAGTGGATATTAACAATCTTTTAGATTTTTGCAAGTTTAATGCGGGGGGGGGGGACACTTCATTTTCATTTACATTGCTCTGATTACTGGTAAGGTTAATGTTTATTTGCCATTTAAATGTCTTTTTTATATGTTTGTCATTAAAGTTTCTTCTTTTGTGAATTTCCTGTTCATATCGCTCCACCCATTTTTATAATTTTGGGCCTTTTCATCTTTATATGTGTACGTCCTTACATATTATTTGTATGTGGACTATGTTGCCAGTATATTCTCTCAAATATCTTTTAGTTTTGTTTATGATGCATCTTGATCACAAAAGACATCGATATTTTCATAGATTTAAACTTGCTGATCTTCTCTTACGGGCTCTAGAACTTGTAACTTGCCTAGGAAGAAGAGCTTTCCTATACAAAGACTATAAAAATATTCAGTACTTTTTACTGATATTTTTTTTTTACATACAACTTTTTAATCCATCTATTTTTTTTTCAGTCAGTTACAGGTTTTCTAAAATTTCTTCCCAAATGGATAGACAATTTTCTTCATATCATTTATTATGAAGGAGTCTATATATAATACTTCTATTGTTTGGGATGATTATTTCATCAGATATTTTTTCTTCCCCCTCCTCTCTATCCTCTCCTCTGGAACTTTAATTATGTGTATTTCAGTAAGCTTTATGGTGTCCCACAGGTCTTTGAGGCTTTACTTGTTTTTCTTTACAGTTGGCCTTCCTTATCCACAGGTTCCACATCTGTGGATCCGATCAACCACAGGTTTAAAACATTTGGGAAAAAAATTCCAGAAAGTTTCAAAAAGTAAAACTTGGATTTGTCACATGCCAACAACTATTTATATAGTATTTACATTGTAATTGCAGCTATTTTAAATTCTGTTTACACTGCATTAGTTATTATAAGTAACCTAGAGATTATTTAAAGAATATGGTAGGATGTGTGTATGGGCTTCCCTGGTGGCTCAGTGGTAAAGAATCCACCTGCCAATGCAGGAGATATGGATTTGATCCGTGAGTCAGGAAGATTCCCTGGAGAAGAAATGGCAACCCACTCCAGCATTCTTGTCTGGGAAATCCCATGGATAGAGGAGCCTGGTGGGCTATAGTCCATGGGGTCTCAAAGAGTCAGACAGGTCTTACTGACTAAACAACAACAGGATGTGTGTAGACTCTATGCAAACACTATGCCATTTTATACACGGGACTTGGACATCCATGGAATTTGGTATCCATGGGGGAGTTCTGGAATCAATGCCCCACAGATACTGAGGGATGACTGTATTCTCTTTGCTGTTAGTTCTTCAGACTGAATAGTTTCTACGGATCTATCTTCAAGTTTGCTGACTCTCTGTTGGCTCAGCTCTGCTACTGAATTCCCCAAGTAATTTTTCATTTCACTTTCCAGAATTTCTACTTGGTTCTTTTTTTAATATATATATAATTTCCACCTCTTCATTAATATTCTCTATTTGAGGAATCATTGTTATCATACTTTCCTTTAATTCTTTAAACATGGTTTCTTTTAGTTCCTTAGACATATTTATAGGAACTGCTTTAAAGTCTTTGACTGCTAAGTCTAACATCTGGGCTCCTCAGAGATAGCTTCTATTGATTCCTTTCCCCATTCTGTGCAATGCTTTCTCTAGACCTATTTCTTTGCATGTTTTGGAATTTTTTAAAAAAATCTGAACATTTTCATACATAAGTATTGCAGCAACTCTTTTTGGGGGTGGTAGCTGCTACTTTTTTGGTTTTGCTTCTTTGTTTAGTGGCTTGCCTGGACTAATTCTGTAGAGCTTGTTTCTCATGAAGTGTGTAGCCTCTGATGTCTCTGCTAATTTTTTTTACACTTGTTTTTACTTTTAAACCTGGTTTCCTAGAGGCTGTCCTGGATCAACACAGCTTAGTGGTCAGTCAATGACTGGTCAGATGTTTTACATAAATACCTAGATCTCCACCCTTGGCGGATGGACGTGTGGCTTAGGGAATGCCTTCAAAGGTTAGGCAGTTTATAAGTGTGCCCGAGCTTTTCCTTTGTGCATTCACAAAGCCTCATATTCAGTTGGTTGATTATCTTGGATTTTCTAGGCAAACAATAATATCATTTGCAATAGGGATACTTTGTTTTCTTTCCTGACAGTAAAGGTTATTCATTTCTTTTATTGTTATGACCTCAACATGACTAAACTGGAGAGACAAGAGGAGGAACTCATGCCTCCACTCCGTGCTTAGGTGGCAGGGCTCCCAATGTTCCAGCATCAGGTTGAAGTTTTCTATAGGCTCTGACAGGGGACTTTAGTCAAGAAGAGGAAGTTCCCTTCCAGGCTTGCCTTGCTGGAAATTTAAAAAAAAAAACAAAAAAAAACCTAACAAGTGGATGATGTATTTAATTTGTGACTTTTTAGAAGCCCTCATCAAGATAATCATCTGGCTGTACCACCTTTACTCCCTTTACTCTTAAGAGTGAATAATGCTCATCAGTTCTTCATGGAGAATCAATTCAGCGTTCCTGGATTATGTCCTACTTTATTCAGGATATATTCTTCTAAAGGGAATTGATTCGGAAACACTTATTTAGAATTTTTGTATCTGTTTTCAAAGTGAGTTTGGCTTGTGGTTTCCTTTTTTGTGTGAGTGCCCATTCTTCATTTCTGGTTTCTGAATCAGGGTTATATTAGTTTTCTAGAACAGGCTGTTCCTTTATCTTCTACTCTCTGGAACAGCTTATATAACATAGGAATTACCTGTTCCTTGAAGGCTTGGTAGAACTTACTTATGCAGCTATCTGGGTCTGGTGCTTTTTTAGGGCACAGGTCTTCAGCTATGTTTCATTTGTCTTTAATTATATAAGTTTCAGGTGTACAACATAATTTAACATCTATATACTACTTTCCCATTTTTTTCTAAGGTAATTGGTCTAGCTATATTATTTTACCTCATATACTTCTTTTAGAGTTTTTATATTTGTGGAAATTATATTTTGAATAATTTAAAAATCTTCTTCATGTGAGTGTAGTTCTTTTATCATCTCTAGGGTTGGTTGTTTTTTGGCCTTATTACTCTTTTTCCTTTCTTGATCAAATTTGCTGTAGGTCTGTCTATTTTATTTGACAAAAAAATCCCCAGCTTTCAGTTTTATTGATGTATGATACTCCCCCTGCCATTTTGTGACTTTCACTTTATCTTCAACAGTATCTTCATTTTTCTTGCTTAGAAGTGAAATTATTTTATTGTCCTTTTTCTAGCTCTTGTCATCAATTATAGGTCATTTATTTTCAGTCTTTCCTGTTTTCTACATGTAAATAGTAACATTTTCTTCTGTGTGGGTTTTGTCTACATCCATGAGTTTTGATATGAACAAGCTTTCACTGTCTTTCATTTCTAATATGTTTATCCCTTCCTCTATGATTTCTTTTTTTATCTAAGAAGTTAATTAGGATGGTGTTTAAAAATTCCCAAGTAGTTCTGTTTTTGGTTGGCTGCTGGGCTAAACTTTTGTGGTTAACTTCCAAGTTTATTGCATTGTGGTCTGAGTATGTGGCTTCTATTACTTTGACTTTAGAAATTCTATTGGGATTTGTTTTTGTGGTGTAATACATGGGTAATTTGTGAATGTTCACATATGTTTGAAAAGACATGAATTCCCTTATTTATGTACTAGGAATCTACTAAGTGCTCCAAGTATGTTAACTTGTCCCATCCTCACCATGAGAGGTAGACAGTCTATTCACAGAGGAGGAAAATAAGCTTGGAGAATTTAGGGGCTTTCCTCAAGGTTACCAAAAAAGCTGGTAAGCAAGCAAGTACTAATGAAACCCAGACATTATGACTCATTTTGTCTTGGTCTTTCTCTCTCTAAGAGATCACAATTGTTAGCTGCATTAGTCAAACATATGATTTTTTGAGGAAACGGTAATAAATTTTCCTGAAGTAACTGTGAATGTGTAAATGTCTCCTTGTTTTTCCATCAGGAGAAACAAAACTACATGTTTTCTATAGCTGTGTGACTGGTTATGTAAAAATTCACTTAAATCACAAATTCTCATTGGACTGTATTTTTAATCATTCTAAAATACATTTTTTTGGCCATTTAATATTGTTTTTGCTTCAATTCTATTTTGTTAGCTATAACTATTGTTATATTTGCTTTCTTTTTGTTAGTATTTGCCTTATCTTTATTTGGATGCCTTACAGTCATTTTAAAAAGTGTGTCTCTTATAAGTAACTTATGCTTGGGTTTAAAAAATACCAATCTGGGAGTCTCTGAATTTCACTAGGGCATTTAATTCATTCTCAGTTATTCTGATTATTGATATGTTTGGATTTATTCTTGCCATCTCATATGTGTATATATATACATATATAAACATATAAAATTTTTTCCTTTGCCTTCTTATTCATGAATTCTTTCCTTCTAAATGCTTCTTATTCTTTAGTGGTTTGGATGTCCCACATTGTTTTTATTCTTCTAAGTTGCCATTAAAATTATTCATGTCAATGTATGGCAAAAACCACCACACTGTTGTAAAGTAATTAGCCTCCAGTTAAAATAAATAAACTGATTTTTAAAAAGATAAAACTTTTTTTTGCACATTTAAGCTTTATTTCTATCAAAGTCTTGAGCTAACTGGTACACAAACTTTTCCCCAAACAAGACAAAGAATCTTTGCTTGTTTTCACTTCCATCTTTCCAGCCTCCTCACTCTCATATAGAGAGCATTTGGATCTTCATACTAGGTAGTTTAAAAAGCTTAACGGGCTTTTTTCGGTCCTTTTTGTACTACATTCTTGAAATCATTCAAGTTTCCGATCCACCACTTTATTCTTTTATACCCATTCTACTACGCAGCTCATATACTGAGGGTTTTATTTGAATGGTCAAAATTTTAAATTTACAAAACTCTAGCTTACTCTATTTCATGGGAATACTGTCTTTTGTATCTCTCTGAAAGCATCAATCTTGCTCATTGTAAAATCTTAATCTGTCTCCCTAGTTAATACACCTTCTGGTGTTAGTTCTTTTTTTGATAGCAGTTGGTGGCTCACTCACTGTCCTGGGGTGAATGCTGCTCATTCTGTTCATTTCAGTTCAGTCACTGAGAGTTGGTTTCATGTCCAACTCCTTGCGAAACCATGGACAGCAGCATGCCAGGCTCCCCTGTCCATCACTGACTCCTGGAGCTTGCTCAAACTCATGTCCATCGAGTAGGTGATGCCGTCCAACCACCTCGTCCTGTTTTCCTCTTCTCCTCCCACCTTCAATCTTTCCCAGCATCAGGGTCTTTTCAAATGAGTCAGTTCTTCGCATCAGGTGGCCAGAGTATTGGAGTTTCAGCTTCAGCATCAGTCCTTCCAATGAATATTTAGGACTGATTTCCTTTAGGATTGACTGGTTTGATCTCCTTGCAGTCTAAGGGACTCTCAAGAGTCTTCTCCAACACCACAGTTCAAAAGCATCAACTCTTCA
>NW_011494615.1:3924545-3952800 GCF_000754665.1 Bison bison bison
CATCAACTCTTCAGTGCTCAGCTTTCTTTATAGTCCAACTCTCACATCCATACATGACTATTGGAAAAACCATAGCTTTGACTAAACGGACCTTTGTTGGCAAAGTAGTGTCTCTGCTTTTCAATATGCTGTCTAGATTGGTCAAAGTTTTTCTTCTAAGGAGCAAGCATATTTTAATTTCATGGCTGCAGTCACCATCTACAGTGATTTTGGAGACCCCCAAAATAAAGTCTCTCACTGTTTCCACTGTTTCCCCATCTATTTGCCATGAAGTGATGGGACTGGATGCCATGATCTCAGTTTTCTGAATGTTAAGTTTTAAGCCAACTTTTTCACTCTCCTCTTTTACTTTTAACAAGAGGCTCTTTAGTTCTTCTTTGCTTTCTTCAATAAAGGTGGTGTCATCTGCATGTCTGCTGCTCATTAAGTGGGTGATTCTTGGTGGTCTGCTCATCTTCTGTCTTTTCTGTTGATTGAGTCTGCCTGTGGTGACTGGGTAGTGGGCAGTACTCCCAGGAGAGGTACAGAATAGTATAGGGGGAAGCACATGAGGTTTGAAGTCAGGTAGACCTGGCTACAAATCCAGCTGTGTTACTTACTAGCTGTGCAATGTTGGGCAAATCTTTGAATCTTGGTTTCTTAACTTGGGATAATGACCTTACCTTATGGAGCTGCTGTGTAGATTAAATTTAACAGCACATAAAAATACTACTAAAGCCTCGGGACAGCAGTAAGTTGAGTTCATCTTTCATCAGTTATTCAGAAATTTTTTTTACTCTTCAGCCTTTGATTAAATGTGATAGGTTTGATGGTCTCACACCACTGTCATTAAGCAGGTATGTTTTCCTCAGATCATCCTCGGGGAAAACAATTCAGTCCTCCATTTCTAAATTTAAGCTACTGTATGGTCAGTGATATATCAGGTGTATCTTTTCTTCAGAGGGATATGGACATCCTCATCACAAAACAATTAAAGTTCTGGTATCAACTGACTCATTTTGGCAAAAATTAGATCATGGGCAGCCTTGTCTGGTGTACATGCATTGGAAGGGTGGTTATAATTTACTAAGATAAGGAATAAATAAATAAGGAATAAAGTTCCACCTTTGCACTCTGCAAGCCATCATTTATGACATTTTTCTTCCTATATATTAAGAGCCAAATGCTAAAGCCTTCTCCTCCAGGGTTATAAAGTTGCTTATAGACAGGTTTTCAACTTCAACAACTTGATGTTTGAGTCCTGAGACAACCTTCTATCCCTTCCCTTGAACCTTCGTGCCACGTGAATAAATTTAACTTTGGAGCAGGATTCCACTCAAGTTCAAATGGTCTTGCCTTCATGAGCCATAAAGCTTGTGGCACATGTGCCACCTTGGCCCTGTCTTAGGCCTGTACTCAGGGGCTCTGCTAAAAGGCTCATCCTTGCAGGAGGCCCACAACAAGGAGAGGCTGTTACATTTTCCAGGCCAGGTCCCATCTAGCTGTGTGAGAGCAGCTGTATCCTCCGTCTACACAGGAACCTTCTTGCAGGAGTGACTGCCTATGGCTTGCCTCACATGGGCAGTCGGGCCCAGAAACCACTGCCCCCGGCAGCAGCCCGGGGTGGGCACACGAGCACATATACACAATGCATCCTAGAAGGAGTGATGCACCTTAGAACCTCGCCAACTGTCACAGGAAATGCCAGGGTTTAGTACTCACTGTCACACTGCCAAGACAGCCATCTGCTGTATGCCCCACAGAAGACGTAGAGAGCAGTAACCTTCGGGTGTACGTATAAGAGGTGGGTGGGCTTCCCAGGTGGCACTAGTGGTAAAGAGCCTGCCTACCAATGCAGGAGCCATAAGAGACTCAAGTTCAACCCCCGAGTCAGGAAGATCCCCTGGAGGAGGGCACAGCAACCCACTCCATTGCTCTTGCCTGGAGAATCCCATGGACAGAGGAGCCTGGTGGGCCGTGGTCCATAGCATTTCAAAGAGGTGGACACGACTGAAGTGACTTAGCACACATGCACATAAGAGGTGGGCAGAGAGCGTGGAGAACCGGGTGCTACCTCCACTGTACTCCTTCACACGCTGACACTGCCTCTGTCTGCAATGTTCTTGTCCCACATGCTCTCCTGGTGAGCACCTACACATCCCCTAAGCCCTGGCTCCAAAAGCCTGTTTTGTGACGCACGTTCTGTCCCCTCTCCATGGTGGGCTCTGTACCTCTGGACATCCCTGGGTCTGGCCATGCCTCCATGACTGCATTTGGTACAGAGAGCTGCAATTGTATTTCATAGATCTGTCTTCTGCTAGACTGAATTTCCACCTGTGTTGTGAGATTTATTCCTCTTATCAGAGCCTGGCACATCATTGGTGCTTTCTCTGCCAGTGTTTGCAGAATACATCAGGAATGATTCAGCACTTGCCATGATTTTTAGTTCAGATGGACCGTCATTCTTCCCCTTTCTCACTCTATTATTTTCATGGTCCTTCCCACTTGGACTCCTGATGGTCTCCATGGTCACAGTGCCCTGCCTATGCTTTGGCTATGTGGTGTGGGGAGTCAGGATCCCCACAGGACTTGGCACAACCCCAGTGGGTGGGAGGCAGTGGAAATGCCAAGTCATTCCTCAGACCACCACCAAGGCAGTTTCTAAATAAAATGCAAGCAAGGTGGAGGGGCTCAGGACAATTGCTCCAAGAAAAGAAGATCAGGAACCACGGCTTGGGTGGGTGTATGAAGGGGTCCCACTTCACTGCGATCCTTATACAAATCTTTCCCACACAAGCATTCTCCAAAAGTCATTTTCCATTCACAGCCATCTGGACCTCAAGAATCCTTTGGGAGAACAAAAGACTCTATGGTGAAACCTAGAGGCAGTTCTGTTCTGTCCAGAAACCCCAGACACTTCCAAATGAATTCTGAACCAATAGTTAGAAAACTGTGTCCCAGGCTGGTAAAGAATCCACCCACCAAGGAAGGAGACAAGGGTTCGATCCCTGATCCAGGAAGATCCCATATGCCGTGGAACAACTAAGCCTGAGCATCACAACTACTGAGCCCATGCTCTAGAGCCCAGGAGCCACAGATACTGAAGCCCTGCGCCCGAGAGCCCCTGCTCTGCACACAAGAGAAGCCACTGAAATGAGAAGCCCAGGCCCCACAAGGAAGGGTAGCCCTGCTCACCACAACTAGAGAAAAGTCCACACAGCAACAAAGACCCAGAACAGCCAAAAATAAAATAAATACATAAAATTTTGAAAAAAGGAAACTGTGTCCCAGACAGGGCCATAGGTGGGGTGATAGCCCAGGCCCTTGGGGTCAGCCAGCATGCCCACCCTCAGCAGGAAGATGGATACCAAGCGTGCTGCTGAAGGGAGAGAAACAATCTGAGCGTCCCCTGCAGTGTGGGGAGGGACGGCAGATACACCCTCCCTCAATGCCAGCTGTCTGTCCCTGAGCTTCAGTTGGCTGAAGAGGTAACTGGCTCCTGGCTGCCCAGGGGCCTGTCCAAGGCTAGGGACTGCTGGTGGCTGAGGGTGGGATCTGGAGGGAATGCCCCCAGGCCTTAGGGGTACTTCTTGGAGAACACAGGAAACAAGTACTGGTTTCTCCTAATAGGAGTGAGTCTGACTTGTACCAAGCCACCCAAATTCCCAGAATGAGAAGCCTGCTCTATCCAAAGTCCTGCAGGGCCAGAGTGGAGGGCGTCATGAGCTGTGTGAACCTCACCTACTCCATTCTGGGCTCTGCTGAGCAGGGGCAGGGCCAAGGCTGGGAAGCTGGCTGAGCTGCAGGATGCCCTTGTTCTTGGCCCTTTAGGCTTTACGGCAGAAAGTGTGCTGCCCAATGGCCTCTGAAACAGTACTTGGGACTCCTGCCTCTTCACTGCATCCATCATGCACCAGCTTTTACATTTTCTACTCTCATCATCACACTGGTCTCCAGTAATGACTAGCCACGCGAACACAGTGCTTCACTACTTGCTTAGTGAGATCTGCTGGCGAGCCTGATTTTCCACACCACACAAACACCTCTGAACACAGGCTGATGTATCCAACCAATGGCTTGGCTGTCCTTGAGAATTCTGCTACATACTTCTGAAAATTCTCAGTACGGTTTTGAAAATCGAAAGCATCTACTTCTGAGAACTCAGAGAACGGAATGCAGGGAGCTCATAGGACTTGGGGTTTTTGAGAGCCCATTCAGCGGGATGATCAGTCAGGCAGTTCTGCAAATCTTCAGAAAAACCACTTCTCATGCCTTCCTGCCAAGCCAACTATTTATAAATGCTTCCAAATTTGAGTAGCTCTTGTTTGGTCAGATGATTAGTAAAGAGAAAAACGGGGCTTCCCTGGTGGCTCAGTGGTAAAGAATCTGCCTGCCAATGCAGGAGATAAGGGTTCAATCCCTGATCCAGGAAGATTCCACATGCCACAGAGCAACTAAACCCAAGTGCCACATCTACTGAGCCTGAGCTCTAGAGCCTGGGAGTCGCAGGTACTGAAGCCCGTGCCCTAGAGTCCACGCTCTGCAACAAGAGAAGTCACCACAATGAGAAGCCTGCGCATTGCAATCAGAGAGTGGCCTCCATTCACCACAACTAAAGAAAAGCCCATGCAGCAATGAAGACCCAGTACAGACAAAAATAATAAATACACAAATTCTAAAAGAGGGAAAATTCTTAAAAAAAAAAAAAGAGAGAAAAGGGTATGTACTTGGTTCAGAGATACTTTCAGAATCACAGTGAATTACATTTCCTGTTTCTTTCAATAAATAATTTCGTCCACGAGGGAGCAATGTTCTCTACAGCTTTACTGATGTTCATATGAACAGCTCACAGCAATGCTCTGTGAGGAGAGTATCCCCCAGACATGGGGAAAGGTGGAGTGGTTGGAGAGGTAAACAGCATGTCAGGGAGCAGACAGGAGCACGTGGGCAGTGGGAACCTCATGCTAAGTTCACACCATGGTTGCAGTAGGTGCAAGACACTGGGGCTCTTCTTCCACTGTTTCAGCGGTGCTCCAAGGCACAGGCACTTCATGGAGCAGGAGTGGAAAACTGTGAGGGGTGGAGATGGCTGAGCAGGCAGGCCAGGAGGGGCACCTATCCTGCATTCAGCATTTCCTGTGGCCCAGGGTTTCAGCCCACGTGACCCAAGAGGACAGCAATGTGGGAACTGCCATCTCTATCACATCATGGGCCTCCTGTGGGCTCAGGTGTGTCACACGCCATGGGCCTTGCTGCTCCACTTTCAAGCTGTCCACAGAGAGACCATCCATCTTTCTGGCTAGCTGGCCCTCACATTCCCATGTAAGAGCAATGATTCAACAACGCCCTCAATGTGGACCACATGCCCTCTCCCTGTGCAGTGACTCTCCCGAGCATCATGCTCCCTCCTTCCCACAAGGGGTCACCCTCTCGTCCAGCCGCTCCAGACTCTTAGGAGCACTGAGGTGATTTTTTATCAGCATGAAACTTTTCCTGAATTCATGTGGAAAGAGTAAATGATGTTTTATAGCATGAACTTTTTTCAGTCCACAAATATCAAATATTTACTGAACACATATTATACTCTAAGTATTGTGTATTGGAGTCCCTAGAGATAAGAGTAGCGAGCAGATAAAAGTCCTGTCCTTATACTGTAGGGGCCAGGAGGAAGATAAACTGGTCAAATATGGAAATATATGGTGTGCCAGCTGGGATGAGGGTGATGGTGGAAGGGTGGGTGAGAGGTTCTGGGACACAGGTTGGTCAGGGAGGGCCTCTCCAAGGATGTGATATTTGAGCAAGTACGAGAAGGAGGTGAGGGCAGAGGTCATGTGACTCTCTGGGGAAGGGTATGCTGGGTAGCAGAAGATCCATGCAAAATTCAGGAGGTGGGAGAGTGTCTTCCATGCTCTAGGGCCAGCATGGAGGCAGGATGACTGGGGAAGAGAGAGGAGGAAGAGGGGAGAGGTCAGAGAGGGCAAGAGACAGAATGTGAAGCTGGCTGAGGTGCTGGAAGACTGTGGAGCATAGGCGAGCTATCGGAGGGTTTTGAGCAGAGGAGTAACGTGACCTGACTTACATTTTGGAAGCCCAGCTCTGCTGCTGGGGCACAGACAGACAGCAGGGGGGCTGGCCAGGGGAAGTGGCCTAAGTGAAGAGGCCATTGCAATAAACCAGGTGACAGATGACAGTGCCTTGGACCAGGGTGCTGATGGTAGAGTCGTCAAAAATTGTAACATTGTGATTTGGGGGGAAGGTAGAAACATCAGGTTTGGTGATGGCTCAGATCTGAAGTGTGGGAAAAGGGGTTAAGGGTGACCCACGCCACTGGAAGGATTGAGCAGCCATTTGTGACATGCAGAAGGTCATGAAGGGAAGCAGGTTTGGAGGGGTACCATTGAGAGTTCAGTTTGGTTAAGACAGATTCCTGTTAGGCACCCAGGTAGGGATGGCCTGAAGGTAGCTAACTATCAAAGTCTCTGATTCATGGGAGATACGTGGGCTGGAGAAAAACAACTAGTGTCATCAGCACAGACTGAATACAAAACCAGGGGTCTTGGGGAGATTTATGAGACTGAGTGTAGGGAAAAAAGGCCCTTGGGCCCTGTAGGAACGGGGAAGATGAGGAGAAAGCCAGTGAGAAGGGAGACACCAAGTGAAATGTGATGTCCTAGAAACCAAGGAAGTGGGAGGAATGATCATTGTTGAGACAAAAATCATCTACAGTTGACTTAGGATCAAGCAGAATTGCATATTCTGCATATGAACTTGAGTTTCCACCTACACTTATGTCTTATGCATGAATCCTTCACCCTCCAGGCATCAGTGGCCCTACGAGAATCTTTATGAGTGCTGGTGAATCTTCCCCTTAGAAACACACATTCAGATACATACAAGACTGCAAACAAGTGTGGAGGTTCCAGGAGCCGGTAAAGTCCATCCCAGAAGTCAGGTTCATAAACAGCCCTTGGCCATCCCCAAACAGGTCTTCTCATGGTATGAACCAATCTGTCTCAATGTAGAAGTTCAGAACTTGCAGGTTTCCCAGCTTTTCCAGGTATGTTTCCATAGGTTAGAATGAGTTGACCTTTCTGGGCTCTTGGGTTGAACACAAAACGTGAATGGGCTGGCTCAAGTCTCAAAGCAAGCGTGAAAACAAATGAGAACTCACCACCATCTCCTGCACATGAAACATCTCTGCTCCACCAGGTGACAGTCGATTGGGGAAGGACATGCTGACAGATGACCCAGGAAGGGTGCTTGGCCCAGTGTTATAGACCTGTGGGTGTGAGACACACACGGCATGGTTTAATAGAAATAGAGATCTTCATTTCATGTCTACATTATATATTCTAAAATCCTTTGAAATGATACACAGAGATACTAGGGTTTAGGATCTAGAAGGTCATGACTTGAAATGAAATATCAAATGACGGGAAATTTCAATGACATAGAAATCTTTCTAATGTGCATTAAAAACCCACAAACTTTCAAGTTACCTTATTTCCCCCGTTAGCATTTTCTTATCTTCTGCTGCTAACAATTATACTTATTTTGACCTGGAAATTTACTCATAGACTGTTACACGGGTGGGAGTTTAGAAATAATCTAGATTAGTAGTTCTCAAACTTTTAACACATATCAGAATAATCAAATGGTTTTCTTAAAACCTAGACTGGAGTAAGGTCACACCCAGAGTTTCTGGTTAGGGTGGGGTGGGGGCTGAAGGGTTTGAATATCTTTTTTATTTTGGCCATGCCACATGGCGTGTGGGATCTTAGTTCCCCAATCAGGGATCAAACCCGGGCCCCTGGCAGTTAGAAGCTCAGAGTCCTAACCACTGGACGGCCAGGGAAGTCTTGCCTTTCTAAAGTTCTCAGGAGATGCTGATGTTGCTGGCCCAGAAAACATACTTTGAGAACCACTGATCTGGTCCAACTCCGTTCCTTTTATAGTTGGAGGTAACTGAGACTCTCAAAGACAGAGTGGGTTATCCCCAAGCCAAATGATCTCACTTACAGAAAGGGCTCTTTTTTACTACACTATCTAGCTGATTTGGTTTCTCCGTAACTTTCATCTTACCACTTACGAATACTGTTGGATGACATCTGTGCACATCTTTTCTGTCGCAGCATTTGGTCCTACAATCTTTACCCCTCTCATCCCCCACACAGTCCTCCCCATTTTTTTTGTCTCCAGCAGCCCATCATCTCTTGAGAAGTGAGAGAAAAGATGGCAGCCACTAAAAGACCCATGAGAGAAAGGAGATGGAGCAGAGACTGACATGAAACTCAAGGAAGAAGTGGAAGATGAAGGAGAGTAAAAAAGATGGGCACATGTATAAAGACAGACAGTAGATTAGTGGCTGCTAGGGCCAGGGCGTAGGAGGAATGAGGAGTGTGGCAGGAGGAAGAATGGCTTCTCAAAGATGTCCCTGTCCTAATCCGTGGAAACTGTATGTTATATTACATGGCCAGGGGGATTTCAGGTTGCTAAGAAGCTGACTTTAAAATCAAGAGATGATCTTGGATTATCCAGGTGGGTGCAATGTAATGACAAGGGTCCTTATATAGGGAAGTGGGAGACAGAGTCAGAAACAGGGAAATGTACTGTCAAAAAGATGCAACCAGTCACTGCTGGCTTTGAAGATGAAGGGGGCCATGAGCCAAAGAATGCAGCAGCTTCCAAAAGGAGGAGAATCACCACAGAAGAAAGAAACAGATTCTTCCCCAGAAAGGAACACAGCCCTGCTGACACCTTGCTTTTATAGACCAGTGAAACCCTTGCAGACTTCTGTCCTCCAAAATTGTAAGATAAAATAAACTTGGCACAAAGTCTGTAGTAATTTGTTATAGCAGCAATAGGAGACTAATATAAGGAGTGACTGCTAACAGGCATGGAGTTTCTTTTTGCAGGTGAAAAAAATGTTCTAAAATTAGATTATGGAGAAAGTTGCACAGTGGGGAAAGTCATTGCATTGTACACTTTAAACAAGTGAACTCTAAGGTATGTAAGTGGTAACTCGATAAAGATGTTAGCTTATTTTTAAAAAGATGGGTAGGGGCAAAAGAGAGGAGTGGCCTGGGGACTAGAGAGAGGATTCAGGGCATCTCTGAAGCTGAGGTCAGCAGGGCAGAGCCCGGCGATGGGTTGGACAAGTTAGCAGATCTTCACACTTGGCAGAATATACAAGGGTCTAGCTCCAGCCAGCTCTTCCCTAGAAAACTTGTCTTTGTTTTTTTTTTTTTTTTTTTTTTGCAATAGTGGGTTTTGCTTCAGAGAACAGACACAAAAAATCATCGAGTGGATGAGTAGTTGCTGCCAACTCTTGATTCAAAAAGAACACAATTCACCCATAACAACAACCCTAAGGCACAAGAAAAGGAAGGACTATCCAACCACAATGGAAATCGTTAATTTGAAGTGAAATGTGAGAGCACAGCATTGAAAGGAAAACCTATTGACCTGTCTGGGAAATCACAATTAAAGCATGAGTGAGGAAAAAGAAGTTGATTTTGTTTTGCATTAGTTCATCCACCAGAACCGGACAGATGGAGAGCTTGTATTACCATATTTTTAACAAATGTCTTAACGTTTGACTCTCTGCAAACATTCCCGTGTAACATCTGCATTATTTTTCATCATCATTTTTCAAATGAGGGAAATTATTGATTTGATTTAAAAAAAAAACAACTATTGATGGTCAATAAATTTTTACGTCTGTGAAGAAAAAAACTCTGATGAAACTTTGAAACCAATTCTAAGACCAGTGTCTCTGCCTTTCTCCCATCAGCACTTGCAGAACAATCTTTAAACAATGACATAGCTTGTTGAATATTAGCTTTGAAAAGACCCAGAAAAAAAATCTCTTTGTATGGAAAGTCTCGTGCCTTTTTTCAGGAGAGATGTTGCCAGAATAACGCTTCTCTGATGGTTCAGACAGTAAAGAATCTGCCTGCAGTGAAGGAGAACTGGCTTTCATCTCTGGGTTGGGACGATCCCCTGGAGAAGGGAATGGCAACCCACTCCAGTATTCCTGCCTGGAGAATTCCACAGAAAGAGACTACAGTCCATGGGGTAGCAAAGAGTTGGACAAAACTGAACGACTAACACTTTCTATTCATTTTCCTGACCCTATTCTCCTCTACTATCTCCACCTGTTTTTGGATGACTATCACCATTAAGCTGGTCAGTGGCTTTCCTGCAGGATGGTCAGAATCATGACAATTATACCAGAAAACAAGCTGTCAGAGAATTGTAAGGAAACTGTCAGCTTTGCTAACCCAAGATTTCCTTTCCATCAGTAACACACACTATCCATCTTTCAGACTCAGCCAATTTCCTTAATCCTGAACAGAATGCTATGTACTTCCTCAGGCAACTGATAATCAGGAGGGGAATCTTAGGGTCATGCCAGTCACTCACTCCCAGGGCCCTGATTCCCTAGCCTGTATCCTATGTCAGGTCAGAAGAAAGCTCTTTGTCTGAATACGAAACTTCAAGCTCCCTGTAAAAGTGCCTTCAGAGAAACATGATGTAACCACAGGCTCTCAGATTTCTTTTTTTTAAATAGGAAGAAGAGAACATTTTGTATATTTTTAAAATATCTTTTCATATAACTTCTGTTCTTTTTTGCCTTCTCCTATCAACACTATTTGTAGAGACGTGGATGGACCTAGAGACTGTCATACAGAATGAAGTAAGTCAGAAACAAAAACAAATATCATATATTAAAGCACATATATATATGGGATCTAGAAAAATGGTATAGATGATCTTATTTGCAAAGCAGAAGTAGAGACACAGACACAGAGAAAAAATGTATGGATACCAAGGGGGGAAAGGGGGGGTGGTTCGGGGGGGTTGGGAGGAACTGGGAGATTGGGATGGACATATATACGCTACTGATACTAGCATAAAAAAGACAGCTAATAAGAACCAACTGTATGGCACAGGGAACTCTACTGAATGCTCTTTGGTGACCTAAATGCGAAGGAAATCCAAAAGAGAGGGGATGTATGTATGTGTATAGCTGATTCACACTGTTGCACAGTAAAAACTAATACAACATTGTAAAGCAACTATACTCTAATAAAAAATAATAAAAATTTTATTTTATTGAAGTATAGTTATTTACAACATTGTATTAATTTCTGCAAATACCCTCTTCATTACATGATGTGTGTCATTTGAACCCGTCTAAATAATTTACCTGACGTATCTTTTATTGTAAGACACCTGCAAAACTATAGGTAAGCAATTGAAACTAAAGTGGCTTCCCTGATGGCTCAAGTGGTAAAGATTGTACCTGCAGTGTAGGAGACACAGGAGATGGGGATTCAATCCGCGGGTTGGGAAGATACCCTGGTGGAGAAAATGGCAACCTACTCCAGTATTCTTGCCTGGAAAATCCCATGGACAGAGGAGCCGAGGGGGTTCCAGTCCATAGGGTCACCACATTCCAATCAATAGGGTCACGAAGAGTTGGACATGACTGAGCACACACGAATAAGTAAAATGAAATAACTTCATCTGGCCTTTATCTGTTTTCTGTCCAACTGCAAAAAGCAATGGAGAAAAAGAAACTAACTGTGAGAAGGAATTCAAAACCACAGAGGTCCTATTCCCAGCAATCACTCTAAAGGTCTTGAAAGCAAGAGTGACCCCATCTTTCTCTTTTCCCCTGTAAATCAAGCATAGGGTGTGACAGCAGGGGCTTAGCTGGCTGGGAGGTGCCTCCTCTCTGAGCTGGGATGTGTGTTATCCATCATGACTTTGGAGGTCTCCTGCCTGGGAGAAAGCTTTGGCGAGAGGGAGACCATTGTTTGCAAGAGACCGCAAATATGTTACTGTCTTTCTCTGGACCCTCACCCTGTCATTATTTGTCATCCCCTTGGTCCACCTAGGAGAGGCCACAGGGAAAGAAAATAATAATTATTTGGCCATAGCAGTGGATGCCAGACCGAGAAACCATCTTCTCCATAGGAAAGGATGGAGGGAAGGCAGGAGCAAGCTCTGGGAGCTGGAGCTAGAGCTAGAAAGACGTGGGATGTGGATTACAGTACACTGGCTCCATCACTTCACCCCCAGCTCCTAGCACCTGCTGAGCTACACAGGGGTGTCCCAGGTAACACCCACCTAATCTTGGCCCCAGCCCAGCAGCTCCCAGCTCTCCACCCTGCAGCATGTCCTCTCCTCTTGGGCCTACATTTCCCACATTTGTCAATTAAGGAGAATGTCTGGACGATGCTCTGTCCCCCCAGTTTTATGTTCAAAGACCCTCCTGTTGAACAGTGCTGGCCTTGGGGTCTGTTTTCAGAGAAGGAATCAGCAAATGATGGCTCGCACGCCAGACCTGGTCCACCACCTGCTTTTGTATATCCTGTGAGCTAAGATGGTTTTATACTTTTAAATGTTTGGGGAAAAAACAGAAGATGAATATGTCATAATATGTGAAAATGATGTGTGCTGTGCTGTGCTTTGTTGCTCAGTCATGTCCGACTCTTCACGACCCCATGGACTGTAGCCCACCAGGCTCCTCTGTCCAGGGGATTCTCCAAGCAAGAATGCCCTGCCCTCCTTCAGGAGATCTTCCTGAACCAGGGATCAAACCCAGGTCTCCTGCATTGTAGACAGATTCTTTACCATCTGAGCAACCAAGAAAGCCCAATAATACTGGAGTGGGTTGCCATGCCCTCCTCCAGAGGATCTTCCCAACTCAGGGATTGAACCCAGGTTTCCCACATTGCAGGTGGATTCTTTACTGTCTGTGCCACCAGAGAAGCCCAAGAATACTGGAGTGGATAGCCTATCCCTTCTCCAGGGGATGTTCCTGACCCAGGAATCGAACCAGGGCTTCCTGCATTGCAGGCAGATTCTTTGCCACCTGAGCTACCAGGGAAGCAATTTTATATCACGTGAAAATGAATGAAACTCAAATGTCAGTGTCCACAGCCACAGTTTTGTCCTGTGCATGGTTCCTGGCTACTTCTGCGCTACAGGAGCCTAGTTGTATAGCTGCTGTGGAGACTGGATGGCCTACACAGCCTAAATAGTTACCCTCTGGCCCTTTGCAGAAGAAGTTTTTCCACCCTTGGTTTAGAAAAGGACAATGTCCTTCAGTGTCCACAGTCCATACCGAGTATACCTGCTGGACACAGTGCTTATATGATAAGGAGAGCCAGCCCTGCTCTTTGGGGAGCAGCGTGTTTCCCCCAGGGAAGTTCCCTTCACTCACATTGCTGTGCTCTTGTAAAACCCCACTTTGAAAGGCTGTTCCTTTGTGGGAGGTGTGGGTACCTAGCTAGGTCAGCAAGGAGAAACCCAGGATTAAGCGTGCGTGTGTGCTCAGTCACTTAAGTCATGTCCGACTCTGCGACCACATGGACTGCAGCCCACCAGGCTCCTCTGTCCACGGGATTCTCCAGGCAAGAGGACTGGAGTGGGTTGTCATGCCCTCCTCCAGGGGATCTTCCTGACCCAGGGATTGAACTCATGTCTCCTGCATCTTCTGCATCACAGGTGGATTCTTTACCACTGAGCCACCGGGGAAGCCCCCAGGATTAAGAGGACACGACAAATCCTCGAGGCTGCCCTGCCCACAATGTGAAGAATGATGGAGAACCAGAAGGGGTCCTCTGTGGACCATCTGGGTGGGGATGCATGCTGGGTCCAAAGGTCTGCTGGGGAAGGCTGGCATTCATCATGCCTTTTTCCCTCCAAATACTGAAAAGCAGAGGGGGCTACACAGCAGAGTACCAGGCAGCAAAGGGATTGTTTCTGTGTGTGGTTACAGAAAACACATACACACTCAGGCTGGGAAGAGTTTCTCTTAGAAAAAGCCTGGCCCTTTGGTTGCTTTTCATAGAAGGCACATCCCATGGGCCCGTCCCTTGGTACCCAGTGATAGAGAAGGTCTCCATGGGTGGGTACCTGAAGGGTGACGTTGAGGGGTTGGAAATGACACTCCAGGTCATCCAGTTGAATGAAGTTGGATGCGTCCACAGACTCGCCGTACACAAAGGAGGTTGGAGACATGATTCTGAAAGAGGAAAGCATGAAATCTGTCATCCCAATGCAGGGTCACCGCTATCCTAGGAGCTCAAACATTTGTCTCTATTGAATCTAGAGCTCAAACATCTGTCTCTATTGAATATAGAGCTCAGACATCTGTCTCTATTGGATCTAGAACCTGGCTCCCCTCAGGGTCCCCCACCAAATGCTTCGCTTCTGGAACTGCTCTTTCTCTCTCTTGTAAATGGACACAGCCAGACCTGTACTTTTTAAGCAGACATTCCCAGTAATGTCTGGTCATCTTAGGTCAAATCAGTAAGTTATGTATACAATGTACTAGGATTATACTTCTAAAATGAGAAGAAAGACCATGGTAGCTTTGATTTCAGTTTTTAAACTGGATTATAAAATCAGTGAAGTCGCTCAGTCGTGTCCGACTCAGTCGTGTCCGACTCTGCGAACCCATGGACTGTAGCCTACCATGCTCCTCCATCCATGGGATTTTCCAGGCAAGAGTACTGGAGTGGATTGCCATTTCCTTCTCCAGAGGACCTTCCTGACCCAGGGATTGAACCCGGGTCTCCTGCATTGTAGGCAGACGCTTTAGCGTCTGAGCCACAAGGGCAGTCCTAGGATTATAAAATTACACGTTTTATTTTGTCATTTGAAAAACATTTTGTGAATTGAAAAAGATTATGACAATATAAGTGAATTATATGTTTGGCATTCTAAGCCCCACTCTGTAACAAATTAAAAAAATAAAGATTTTCAGGCTACCAAAATTACTAGAAATTAGGTATTAAAAATTGAGTCCTTACACTAATAGCCTTTTTCTTTAGATTTCAAATGGCTGTGTAAGACGTGATGAAGAATTCCAGCTCAGTGTGTAGTGATGTTTTCAACTTTGTCTGTGTCAATAAACCCCAGGCTCATTTAAATTCCCAGAAAAATAATGGATTCTAGATGAGATTCTAGAAGTCGCTCGCTTGCCTAAACACAATATTGTAAGATTTTTGGTACCAAGTCTAAATAGATAGCAATTAACCTATTTTCAGCTTAAGTGTAGAAATTAGTTTATAAATGTAGTGAGCTGCCACCCAGGTCAAGAGTGGGTTCATTTAAATGAGTGCTGTTTTATGTTCCTGGAAAGATCAGAGGTTGACTCATTTGTTTAACTGAGGGCTTCGTTGGGGGCTGTTAACACCTCACAAGGAGGCCTCCAGGGTCTGACAACAGGATCAAGAGAGCCCTGTTTTCTCTTTCATTCCCTAGGACAGGGCTTGGTCCATGGACGTTCTCACTGTGCGTCTGAGGAGAAAGTAAATAAACTACATGGTTAAAAACAGAGCCATGAACAGAGGCAAATCTGTGTTGGTTTGCAAATATATTCCGCCAAAGCCTCATGTCTAAAGAACGTGATGAAAAACGCCAAGAGGCAGGAACGCCCACCGGAGACTCATTCCTGACACCCAGCAGAGCTGGGAGCTTTGCAGGCATGGCTCCTTCTGCAGCGTATTAATTTTTCTACTTGCGGCTAAGGCCAGGACCCAGGAGCACTTGAATACTGAAAAATGAGAGACTTTGAACCTCTAGAAAGTTCAGCTTGCCTGTGGGGCAAAGGTTCAACAGGTCCTCATTTGATCTAAACTAATTGTGCAAATCCTTTTTCCTCTATCGTGCTCTGTTTCTGAAGCCGGAAACAGGAACTGACTTCTCATTTTTCCAGGCCTGTGTTTTGGCTGAAAACCACCCAGGCTTGTTTTGGGTCCCTGCTGCCTGCAGCCCTGATTTCCAACAACGCCAGAGGCATTGAGCCGTTGTGGACTTCAGCCAGACAGTGTGCCCACTGCGACTGGCCCTGCCCACCTGCTCTGCAGGAGGATGGGAAACATGCAAAACCAAAGCTGACTAGAGGCTACTCAGAAAGCAGGCCCACCTTCCCTGGGACGCATTGGCTGTAACCTCTGGCCCAGCAGCCTTTGGCTGAGATTTTAATCCCAAGAATGGAGCTGCCTGCTACCTTGTGGCACTCCGGAGCGGTGGGCGCTGGGAAGAGATGCACGTAAAGGTGTACAGAATGTTCGAAGGAATTGCGGCTTACACCTGTCATCACACTTCTTGTATAATCTACCAAGTGTGTGGGCAGCTGGGAAAGAGGAGAAAACAGGGAGGGAGGAGGGAGTGAGTCACTGTAGCTAAAGCTTCATCTTGCATTTCCAAGCCAGGCAGAAGTGGAAGTGGCAGGGCCACCGGCTCCTGGCCATACAAGCAAACTCCAGAGAAGCACAGGGTTCCGCCCCAGGCAGCACTGTGTCCTGGCTACTCACCCCGTGATGGACGTGTCCACCTCGTGCATCAGCGGCACCGTCAGTGTGAGGACGTTGTTGTGAAGGGACTCTGAGCGCTCCACGTTGCCGCTGTGCAGGGAGAGAGGACGGGATGCCAGTCAGCACAGCCTGCCCGCGATGGGCCTCTCCCCTCCCAAAGAGGGACAGCTCTCTGTTCCGTACCTTTTTACCCTCAACTCTGTTTTTGGTCCCTGTATGGCATCACCGTGCGCACTCTATGGTTTCAGTTGTGTTCCCCACCCCATAAAGATGTGAGGGCAAGTAGTGTACAGGGAAGGTGACCCCAGGAGACAGCAGGGGGTAGACAGGAAGGCAGGCAGACAAGCAGGGCATGTGATCCAGGTCAGCCGGGCTCTATCTGACCAGGGAACTCCAGGAGGCAGTGTGGAGTACCCACCCTCATCTTCCAGCTGAGGCCATGGGAGCTGATCAATGACTCCTGAGACCTGCTGGGGGGTGGGGGTGGGGGATTAATTCCCTGGCATGTGACCTATGTGCACGGTGAGTGAGGTCTGGCCAGAGAAAGCCTCAGGCAGAAGGACAGGTGCTGGGAATGGGAACTGTCCAGTGTGTGTGTGGTAGAGGCGAGCTCTGAGAGGTTATGGGTGGGCACCAACAGCGTGTGCTGCTTCTGCAGGGCTTATTCCATGAATAATGGACAACCGAGGTTAGGGCACTGCAGCTGGGAAGACGTTTGCTTGCATTTAGCAGCTATTTCCCATCTAATGGCATCATCCATCATCCACGGACAACCAAGCCCAGGAGAGAGGCCCTGGGTAGCACCATCTCGATGAATACCACAGGAGCTCCTGCTATAGGACTTCTGGCTCAAACAGGTTCACATACAGGCCTCCTCCTCGGGGTGAGGAAAAACAGAAGGGGGAGGCTTGCAGGGTCATTCTGGAAAGGTGACCACAAGGTGGGTGATGGTGTTGAGGGCTACCATGTGCCAGGCACACCCCCAGCCATGACGGAGCTGGGTATTCAGAGTAACCCCAGAGAGAGGGGCTCACCCACTGCTGACAGGTAAGGAGCAGCTCAGACAGATTAGGTAATTTGCCCCAAGGACCCACAGCAACTGCTTTTCCACTGTGATGCCTTTTCCTGATGCCAGATTTGGGGGTTTGGGCGAGGGGAGAAGAGGACAAGAGAGAAGGCCCAGTTTCCCTTCATAGCTTTATGAGATTTCAAATATGAACTGTGATTATTATTGCAGAAAAGCAATCGCCTTGGAAAAAAGCACGGCTATTGGGAACACAGTGCTGAACCTGGCACCTACACTTGGTTCCACCTCACGGAATGAACACGGGGTCCCAGCTGAAAGCTAAGTTCACCTTCCAGGGGTGGAAGGCAGGACCTGCTGCTGAAGTTTGGACACAGCTCATCCGGACCACTTCCCACCACATCATCCCCCAAACTTGTGCAGAGTTCCTCTCCCCACCAGCAAGTGCTGAATGTAACCGTTTTTCAACAGACTCACAGCCCCTCTCCTCCTCTCTCCTATTGTTCTGAAACAATGGTGCTCTGTGACTCTGACCCCTGACTTCTCTTCTGTCTTCCGCAGATGAGGTGACATCCATCACGGTTTGCAGAAGCAGCAGGATCAGGTGCCCATGCAGCCCCACTTCCCTGCCCTTCCTTTCCCAGGGGCACAATAAACGCTGTGCAATCTCTGCACAGGAAGGACCAGAGGCAACTCCTGAATGGGTGGGGGGATGGCAACACCTGGGCCTGCTCCCTGCCCCGACCCAGTGTCCTGCCAAGTCTGAGCAATCAGTTCCTGATGGAAGCGCCACCCTGTGCCCTGCCATTTGTCCAGCCACCTGTGGCTGCTGGCAGCTCTGGCCCAACAGTCTCATCTGTCATCGGGGGACCGCTCCAGACTGAGTGAGGTTGCAAAGTTGAGATAAAGAGGCTTAACATCAAAAGGCCCCCAGTTATTCTGCAAGCTCGTGACTTAGGATGCTTCCCAAAGTCTGCAGAGCCAGGCTGCCAGACAGAAGCTCTTGAGAAACTGTTTAGTCTCAACTTTCTGTCCTCCTAAATCCACAAGTAGGCAAGAGAGCTTCAAAGAGTGGTGATGGGAAGAAAACGATGATTGGTATTTTAACTGTGGCTTTCAAGATAAGGAGCTTTAAGGATTGTTCTGTCACAGCAGGGAGTCCGGTGCTGTGGCTGCCCTCTGGGACAGTAAGATCAGATTTTCACCAAAGTCTGGAGTGTAATTGGTGCCTGAGACATTCAGCTGCAGGTTTAATAGGCAATATAGTTTCTTTAACAACTGCAATTCAAATAATTAGAAGATTCTGATTATTTAATTACTTAAGCTACCAATACTAGCTTGGCTAGGTGTTCAGTAATGCTATATAGAAATATTAATGTACATAAAAGGATGTTCTTGAATTTGTAAATTATAAGGGTTTTCTTACGTGCCCAGTACTGCATCTGTAAATAACAGGTGCTTAATAAATGTGTGTTGAGTGAAACTGTGCCCAGTACAGAGTTAGGGACTACACAGAGTAATCACTTGATGAGACTTAAAAAAAATTCAATGCCCAGATCTCATCCCAGACAAATTAGATGAGGATCCCTGTAGGGAGGCTCCCAGGTGATCCCAGTGGGCACCTAGGATTAGAGCACCACTGGTCTATGGACATGGGAACAGGAGATGAAATTTTCACCCTGGTGTTGTTGCGTCCCTCCTTTGATACCATAGATTAACCCTGAGTGGGACTGGGAGGTAGCTGGAGTTTCCTCTTTTTGACAAGGAAAGTCTCTTTCATGTCATATTTCCTGCCCAAATGTTCCTTCTCAGGAATATCAGCTGCCTGAGCTGTTGAGAGACCCAGACAGCACATTGATGGGAGAGGTTTCTGTGGATCCCAGAAACAGCAGGAAAATGACAATTTTCAGGTTTGAACAGGCATCTGCTCCCCTTTACTAAATCCATCTTGCACTCTCTCACTCTGGGCAAGCTGTTGCACTGTATCACTCCCTTCCTCCAAAACTATCATTTTCTCCCCACTGCTGGAGGAAAGCAGTTGAGACTTCCCGGGCCCTGTGCGGCCCAGCCCAATCTCCTCTTTCAGCGCCACCTTCCTTTTAGTGCCCATGTATATTCTCCGCCCTTCCTCTAAGACGGTCAGGAATCTCCACCACAGTCCAGTGCCCACCCGCCACATGGGTGTGACAGAGCAGGCTGTGCCATGCACATCCTCACTTGGGCTTCTTCAGCCTGAAAACAGAGTCCTCTGTTCAAATGCCTCCACCCCAGTGAAGCCCTTCTGGATTCTAGCAATGGGAACAAAGTCTACCTCCTTTGTGCTTTGCGTGTATCTCTGTTAGATCACAACCATGAACGACGTGACCGTGAAAATAGTGTGAATAAAAAATGATCGTGTCTTGCATAATTTCAAAGCTTGCAAGCCCAGCCAATTGTAATTAGAAATGCTATACTACTCCTGTGGCAGTAATACCCTGACGAACTGCACTGGAAAGTTGTGTAGGATTTGGGTGATTGCTGGGGTGTATTTTAACATCCACTTTGGTTCTCATTTCCATCTGCTTTGCATAGCCTATTACAATATATAGAATATAATCAGCGTTTGTCCCACTAGTGCTGAACTAAAGGCCAGAAAGTCATCACCTCTGGAGTGAATGCTGGGTATGACAATACACGGTAAGGAGGGTCAAACAACCACTGTGATGTGCTGTGCTCTCATTTTTAGATGAAAGAACATTCTCTAAAATATTAAAGAAAATGCCCCCCCGCCTCCCAAAATTGGGAAAGTGGCATTAAAAGCAAAAATATGCTAGTGTGGTGGGAGATTGAGGGGCTCTGAAAATGTATGCTTCACAGTTGTTCCAAAGGGAAAATTAACCTTAATTCTGTGAGTTTTAAATAACATTGAGACTAGCAAGGCCTCCAGCGAAAAAACAAAGCCCTACCAGTGCCTTTGCTGTCTGCTGTTGCCTTATACAGTATTTGTTGGGGCCTGACCTAAGCTTCCCAAACGCACAGAGACTTCAGGCTTTGGGGGCAAAGCCATTAATAGAAAGAGGCAAGATAGAACTGCAGGTGACGTTGAAAGATTCAGCACTTGGGAAGAATATTAGTCTAATCTTTGGGTAATTGATGTTTTAGTGAAAATTCAAGAACCACTCATGCTGGGGTGAGTATGACAGCATGTTAAAGTTCAAGTTTTGGCTGAGGTACAATAGATGCCAAAATTCAGAGGAAAGCACTAACTCAAGATTTACTACGTCTGGTGGCAAAAATCCAAGCTGTAACATCACGGATGTAACGGAGTTGGGAGAGGAGGATTCTTAGAGACAGATTTTGGAGAAAACGGTCCATAGTCAGGAGGGTGACTGCCTTTTAAGTCAAGTTTTAGGGACCCTCTTCAGGACAGTCAGACGCAGGCCCCAGAAACATAAGGGGAAGGGGCTGCTGGCTCTCCTCTCCTGACCCCACAAGATCGCCTGCCTTTCCAGGGACTGTCAGGGGTGAGACTCCTGAGTGGGATCTGAATGTGAGAGTCAGTGTGAGGTCACCTTTGGTCCTGGCCCTGGGTACAGTCTTGGCAGCAGGAGCTGAAGGCATCTCCAGCTGCCTAGAGGCTGAGGTTGGAGGATGTAATGAGGAGGGAAGCACAGGTGAGCATCCCCAGTTGGGGGGTGGACAAGGGGAGGGTCTCCAAAGGAGAAGAGTCAACTCAAGACACCCAGACTGACTGCTCACAGCACTGCCTGTTTAGTAAAACCTTTCTTGTTTCCCTTTGACCTCTCACAACCCCGGCTGTGAGCCTGGAGGGCTCTCAGGAAAAGCAGGAGGGCCAGCAGAAGCACCACTGGAGGAAAGCTAGACAACCCACAGAAAGGCTACCCTCCTCCAGCCTTGCCTTGGGGAGGGGAGGAAGCCTTAAGTTGCAATCAAGTTTTGATTACTTCATGGGACAAGACACTTTGATTATGGATTAATGAATTATTTTGAGGCTTGAAGTGACTATAGGACTATTAACCAAGAGTGAGCTGTGAACCCATGGGACTGTCCTAGACTGTCTCCGAGAACCAGAAATGAACAACCCTTGCCAAGTGGGCTTAAAGAGAGTAGGGATGAAAATGAAGTTGCTTTACGCTTGCCAACGAGTGCACCGTACTCGATGGATGAATCATAATGCTGCCGTCTCCCTCTGAAATTTATGTTCATTTGTTCATGATCCAACCCCTGCAGCCAGCACACTGCTCCCCAAGAGCAGGGATTTTTACCAACTTTGGTCCCTGCTGTATCTCCCCTTGTCTGACACAGTGGCTAGTTGGAGTAAGTACTCGAAGGTTTTGTAGAATGAGGGGTTCTGCCTGCCCTGGGCTGTTCTGCATCTGCTTCCATCTCTGGACCAACCCCTTCTTGACGTGGTTTGAGATGGAAGACTCTCTCTCACTCATCCCTACTCCCTTTTCAGCTCCCACTTGGTGCTTTAAACTTGATGGACACGCACAGGGTTGAGAGGAGTGGTCCAGAGCTGGACTCCTTGCTTAATAACCAGGCACGGCGTATGGGGGTCAGATGCCCAGCTGAGCTGGTGCCTGTTATCCTGCATGACGGGGCTCGTGTACAGAGTCTGGGAGATGACCTTCTCTCTTAAGTCAGAATGTGGGACCAGGAGCTCCTTCTCGGTGCTCGAGGGTGCTGTCCTCCTTGGAGGAAGGCCCGGGTTGCGCACCTTCATTTCAGAGATGACCGTGTGGTTGGGGGAGGAGCCTGAGTTTCACAAAGCTCAGTCCATTGCCTTGCTCTGCACCCCAGATCCTGTGGGCCTCCAGGCCCGGCTGCATGCTAACCTGTGGCTGCGTGACTGCCTTGGCCTGGTTGACTTGTAGCCACTGGTTTTGTGGTCTGCTCACCAGTGTCTGGCCTTCCATTTTCCAGGCCTCCCTTAGTCATGAGATTCCTGATCTTGTTATCTCACCACCTTTCTTTTCTGTGCATTTTGCCTGATCTTGCCCTTCTGAGTGTTTGGTTCAGATCTCCAGACCACCTCTGGGATGGACCTAGGCCTCTTGGCATGACATTTTGGCTTGAAGATTAAGGCAACTAGAGAAAAAACATGATAATTGAATGCCTGATCCTTATTCAGACTCTGGACCAGTATAATAATGGCTACACAGTCATTCTTGGGATAATTAGAAAGTGAGCTAGAGATTAGATAACAGCCTTGCATCAGAGTTACAGCTCCTGAATTTAATAACTCTACCAGGGTTATTTAAGAGAATGGCCTCATTCTTAGGAAGTACATGTGAAAGTACTCATGGGTAAAGAGGCATGATGTCTGCAATTTACTTTCAGATGATTAAGGGGAAAAAAACCATACACAGAAAGAGAATAACAAAATAAAAGAGGCAGAGTGTCAAGCCTGAGTGAATCTGTAGAAAGGGTGTACGGGAATTCCTTGTACTATCCTTCACAACATTTATGTTAAGTTTAAAATCATTTCTAAATTAAAATTCAAGTAAAAAGGTTGCCTATCCAATCTATACAATCAAAGCTTGTGTCTCCCTATTCATCCACCTAAATACTTCTCCTTCCATCCCAGTCAAGCCCTACTCAGACGGTAGGTACTTCGAGGCAAGTGTGGACTCTGGCTTGTGTGGGCAGTTTATTAGCCTAAAGCCCCTCCCAGGCACCCCTGGCCACACTGGTGTGTGTGTGAGAGAGGCAGGAGCGCAGCCCCGAGGGAAGACATCACTACTGCACAGTCCCCTTCTCTATCTGTCCACTTGGTTCCTAGGACAAGCTCTCTCTTGAGGACCATCTTTTGGGGACTCCACCAACAGGCTTGGCCGGGACCTCAGGCTGCAGGTGCCCTGTCCCTGCATCAAGGGATGCTAGAGCACAATGACCACATACCACGAGAAGTGACTGACCACAGCGCACCCACAGAGGACATCCGTGAATGGTTCCAAACACATGAGTTTGGGCTGGAATCCTGACCTCTCCGGGCCAGTCTCTCCTCAGTTGTAAAATTGTTACCTCTGACTGGACGATCCCCAGTTTTCCCCAGCTCCGTCTGACCTGGTGTCTGCACAAGCAGAAGGAGACAAGCACCATCCCTAAGAGACCCAATTCCATGCAGTCATTTGGGGCTTTATCACTGAGCTGTTCCTTCCTCCTCAGAGTCTGTTCAGGCAAAATCATCAAAGCATGACCAGGGCATGACCTTGCTTGGTCCCATAAATCTCTCATCTTAGAAAAAAATTTTAAATCCCTCTTACCTCTGAGCTGTAACGATGAAGCTAAGAACTTCCTCTTCCCCAGACAGGTGGCTTGTATCAAAGATCACGCTGAATTCATACTATGGGAAAAGAAAGTGACATTTGGCGCTAGCCAGCATTCCAAACTTAAATGCTACAGTCTTCTGCAGTTTATGACCTCTGGATGCTCATTTGCACGATAAGCTTTATGGTTTATGCATCTCTTTCTGATGGTTGGGCCAGAGATACAACTTTAGCAATAAAAACCAGCCCAGAGCCCACTCTGGCGAGAGGCATGTTGTCTTTTTTAGCAACTGAGGTTCTCGTTAGGAAGCAATATGCTTGAACTCTTAAACCAGGACTTCCTAAATTTCACTCACACACCATCATCCCAATTTTTGCCACATCTGCTTATCATATCACCTGTGATAAGTACTTTGTATTTTTACTGCCTCACTCTTTCTATTTAAAGACTATTTTAAAGAGAAGAATGTATATCACTATCACAGGTGGGAATCCAGGATCACTTGCCATAAAGAGGAGGTCATCATAAAAAGAAATAATGAAAACAAAGTGATGTTGAATTCTGTTGCCTGCTGAAGGCTCTGAGCCTCAGGTCTGCTCTGTTTTGATAAAAGGGAGATAAACAAGCGATAGAGACATTGCAGCGCTACTGGAGACTTCCACCTGCAAAAGGTTAGGATAGAAAGAGCATTGAACAGGTAGTAGCTTTCTCACTGTCAGTCAATGCTGTTTAGCGCTGTGTCCACGCATCACCTAAAAGCATCTCAGGTGCTGCCAGTAGTGACCATCCTCTGATTTGGGGAGCACCTTCTCAAGCAAATGGTTTTCACTGTGTTCACATCGGGCAGGTGTGGGAATGGGGGAGGACTGCTTGGGTGGGGCTTATAGAGCCAGGCTCCACCACAAACTGACTGTGTGACCTTGGCCAGATACTTGATCTCTGCATTTCAATAAAAAAGAAGAGGGTGGACAAAATGATCCTTAAATTCCATCAAGTTTTGGGAGTCTCAGTTCAGTTCAGTCACTCAGTCGTGTCCGACTCTTTGCAACCCCACGAATCGCAGCACGCCAGGCCTCCCTGTCCATCACCAACTCCCGGAGTTCACTTGAACTCACGTCCATCGAGTCGGTGATGCCATCCAGCCATCTCATTCTCTGTTGTTCCCTTCTCCTCCTGCCCCCAATCCCTCCCAGCATCAGGGTCTTTTCCAATGAGTCAACTCTTCGCATGAGGTGGCCAAAGTATTGGAGTTTCAGCTTCAGCATGACTTATTTAATATATAAATATTTGGGTTCCTTTATGAAGAATTCTAGGCAATGGTCTAAATCTGCAACGCTAGATTCTACTGAACTGACCGCTACCTGAAAGTAATGAATGTTGGACCACAACTAGAGTGGACACTGGACATCCTTTCTAGACTTTCTGTTGTGGTGAGACCTGTCAGCTTACAGTGAGGGTGGGGAGTGGAGACAGAACAGGAAACAGAGCTGGAAAACACAAATGATGGGAAAGTCAGGGGTCTTGTCTCAGCAAAGAGTTTGACCCAGCAGGAGATCTGAATTAAACGCTCTAACGATCAAAGTAAGGTGAAAAGCAAAAGATTTGGGCATGAGGCCAACGAGAGCCAGCAGCCTGAGAGAGCAGAAAGTCAGGAACCAGGCAGGCTGGTCGTGACAGACTGAAATATATGGCCAGCAAAGTAAGCAGATAATGTGGTCATGAGGCTTAGCAGATGGTCGGAAGTCAGACAACTCACAGGTCTAAGGGAAAGGGAAGGACAAGCCAAGCTGTGGATAGAGGGAGCCCCATCCCTGCTGGGTTGCTTCTTGGGCTTTCTCCAAGGACTCACCCCCAGACCTCCTGCCTCCAGGTTCAGCCTTGCTACAGGTGTTCACTTCTATATGTGGGAGGAAGGTAGTGACATTACCAAGTTGGAAAAAAAAGTCCAACATTCAACATCCATTCTTCTGTTGGCTCAATGACTATTTTGAGAGCTATTGAATTCTAATGAAATTTAGGCCCCAGAAGTCAGGGGCCTTTTATTGTATTCATTTATTCACCTTTTTTTTTTTTCATGGGAAGTGATCGATCCTGGATCCATCTATGAAATTGTTATTGCTTAGTGGCTAAGTTGTGTTCAACTCTTTTGAGACCCCACAGACTGTAGCCCACCAGGCTCTTTTGTCCATGGAATTCTCTAGGAAAGAATACTAGAGTGGTTTGCCATTTCCTTCTCCAGGGGATCTTCCCAACCCAGGGATCAAATCCACACATCCTGTGTCTCCTGCATTGGCAGGCAGATTCTGTACCACTGAGCCACCAGGGAAGCATCTTCGATATCCTTTCAAAGTATCTTTAAAACTAGCAAGATGCACCCTAGGTTTGGGATGGAGGCTGAATTTTACAACAAGATGGCTACTTTTAAAGTGTTTCAATTAAGTCTGTTTCCTGTTGCTCAAAAGATTTCAATTACATTTTTGTGTGTGGGGGGGCATATATTTTACTATAGACAATGATGCCTAGGGCTCAGGGTCCTTCTCCTACATCTTAACCCTACCTGGGATCTCATGGGACTTGACCCGAATTCTGCCAGGTGTTTCTAAGCCACCTCTTGAGGTTTCCCTTCTCCTGGGATGAATGTGAACAGAATGAGGATCAGAGCCAGAAAAGGGCTGAGGAATCACAGAGCTAACAACCACTGTAGATTGGAGTGGGTACATTCAACGAGACTGAGGGGTTCAAGAGATTTGCTAAGAAATGAGCAAACCTTCCTACAAGAATGTTCTAACAACTGGTTTGTAAAACAGCTAGTATACATTAGGAACGAAAAGCCTTAGATATTAAAATGACCCAATTTCATGATATAGGCAGGAGAAAAGGATTAAATTTTCTTTTTTAAGTGGAGGAAAAAGGTAGACAAAGGAACACAAAATTTCCTTCAAATCATAGCAGGGAAAACAGCCTCCATTTTAAAAGGCAGATCTGCCTGATCTTTTAGGGTCTAGTTTTGCCTCCAAAAATCGCATCTTCTACATGTTTGCACCTTTTTAAAATGATGCCACATACTAGAATGCTCCATGAATCTCCAAATCAGCTAAACCATATTATTGTTTGAGCTTAGAAAATTTAGCTCCTTATAAATGCCAAAATGACTGTAATTTCTTGAATTCTTCTGAATAAACGATTGTGTATGTTTTAAGAATTTTAAGAGGTCTCTTCAAAAAAATTTGTGAGTGCCCAGAGGAGTGGCAGCCCGGACTATAGATCACTAGCCAGGACCACATCTTCTCCTAAGTGGTCTCAGGAACTCAAAGTGGCATGCGATGTCCCAGAAAAAATATGTCAGGCCAACCAGATGGTGCTCGACAACATACAAAGGCCATTGTGTGTGTCTCACATTTGACGTATGTCATGTGGACCAAGGGGAAAGACCACATGTCCACGGCTAACCTGGAGTAGACTTAGCGATGGTCATTGATGTGGCTGGCTGTGCCCAGGCAGGACTTGGCTGGCCACTCCGGTTGCTGTGGGAGGCAGGGGTCGTGGAGGAAACCTCAGGGAGGCAGTTGGCAGAGTCAGTGGCTGATGGGATGGGCTGGAGGCTGCTGCCAAGGAAGTGTCCGGTCCCTGTCCCTTACCTTTGACTTTGACCTCATGAAAGGAAATCCCACACTGCATTTGAGGAAGTCCAATTCTAGCAGTTCACAGGAAATGCCCATTTCCTCCTGAAAGACAAAAAGCATCAACAGATGGGCTGGATGCATCAAGACAGGTGTGTGGAAGGAGCCCCAGGGAGGCAAATCCAGACTTTAGCAGACACAGTTCTTCTTTTGGAAAGTTCTCAGACAACGGTCACTGTTGGTTGGCTGCACTGGAATGAGGAACCCCTGCCAGGCCAAGTCCCTGGTCCTCCTCTGACTGCACACCTCCCCACTCCTTTGCCAGAGGTTCCCTGGGAAGACAAGCACAGAGGACAAAACCACTCTTCATTCTTAACCAACCCTTTGGTTCTGAACCCTGATGTTCTCCCAGTGAAATGGGCCAGGCCATTTGTGAGCTGGATGTCTCTTTGCGGCTGCTGCTGCTGCTGCTAAGCCGCTTCAGTCATGTCAGACTCTGTGCGACCCCAGAGACGGCAGCCCACCAGGCTTCCCCGTCCCTGGGATTCTCCAGGCAAGAACACTGGAGTGGGTTGCCATTTCCTTCTCCAATGCATGAAAGTGAAAAGTGAAAGTGAAGTCGCTCAGTCGTGTCCGACTCTAGCGACCCCATGGACTGCAGCCTACCACGCTGCTCCATCCACGGGATTTTCCAGGCAAAAGTACTGGAGTGGGATGCCATTGCCTTCTCTGGGATGTCTCCTTAGGTTTGGATTAAAAGACATCCAAGTCACCTTCCTGACCCCTTTCTCCTATACCCACACCCTAATCCTGCCTCTCAAGATCTTAGCTGAGGAAAGACAAATGCTAAGAAAATCACACCAGGGAAAACACAGGGATTCTTTTCACAGTCTGAATCAGTGAGGGCTGAGCTGCCTCCCCAGCAAGCCTTGCCAGAGTTGGGGCTGGGTGCAAGGGCAAGGAGGGAGTTCCAAGAGTAGCCAGCCTGGGCTGGACTCTACAGACTGAGGCACGAGGAA
>NW_011494615.1:3952949-3953206 GCF_000754665.1 Bison bison bison
GGCTGAATGTCTAGAAACTGGGGCACTGGAGTTCAATGAGGCTATGTGACTTCCCCAAGGTCATTTAGGCTGACTCTAAAACCTGTCTCCTTCCCCTTTGAAAGCCCTGAGTTTCTAGAAGGAATGAGCACAGCCAACACCACAATGGCACCAAAAGGAACCAACTTGTGTGGACTCTTGCTCTGAAATGCCACCCATGCTTCCTCCTCCCATTTCCAAGAACAGCACCTTTCAGCTCAGACCAAGATTCCCAGGCA
>NW_011494615.1:3953306-3963620 GCF_000754665.1 Bison bison bison
TGGGTGCAATAAAAATTTTCACTGTATGTCCAGTGAGGAAAAAAAAATGTGAGCACTTACCATAAAATACCTACTTAGTTACAGGTTACACAGCATATGATTATACTAATGTATTACGAAGATTATCAAACAAAAAAGTGGAAATGAAAAAAATATAACTCATCTGTGAGGTTAGAAGTCAAGATAGCAATTGGGAGGCAGTAAGTGGAAGGTAATAAGTGCTCCCCTTGTAGCTCAGTCAGTAAAGAATCTGCCTGCAGTGCAGGAGACCCGGGTTCGATCCCTGGGTTGGGAAGATCCCCTGAGGAAGGAAATGGCAACCCACTCCAGTATCCTTGCCTGGAAAATCTCATGGACAGAGGAGCCTGGTGGGCTGCAATCCATGGGGTCGCAAAGAGTTGGGCATGATTGAGTGACTAACACTAACTAAGTGGAAGGGAGTTCTTGAGGTGCTGGGGTTTGTTCATTATGAAAAGTTGCTTAATGATTTATGTACTTTTGTCCATTTTCTAAATATCAATAAAACTTTTATTTATAAAATAGCAACAAAACAACCCAAAATAAAAGGAAGCAAAAGATGGGAGATATATAAATGTAAAAGGAAACTACAGCTTATCTTTCAGTATCCGGTCTAGATATCCAATGGGGATAACTGACCTCAGTGATTTTAAAGTTTTCTGATGGTTCTCCGTGTCCTTAGTCAGCATCTCTCATGCAGTGGGCTTGGCCCTCCTGCGTTAGAACTGGTTTGGGAGCATTCTTTAAAAATACAGATTCGTGGGCCACACCCAGTGGTCTGAGTAGATAACTGAGTAGACTCTGAGATTGTGGGGCCTGAGATAAGCACTTTCAATACAGGTTAGGTGATACAGTAAGCGTTCTGCTCCACAATGATTTGGCAGCCATTGCTATGAGTTCCCCGTTCTCTGGTCCATTCTACAGGCTGCTTAAGGAATCTTCTTAAAATGCCTTTCTCTATTGTGAACAGAATAAAGCTCAAAATCTGAATTCTGGCCTCCATTTGGCCCCTACCTTTCTGAGTACATACATCACTGTTCTACAAATACCCTTTTCTTGGTATCATTTTCACACCTTTTGTCTCAGGTGTTTCCACTATCAGGAACACCTTTCCTCAGCTATTCCTCCATGGTTTTCTTCTCCCATCTTGCCCCAACACTAATGGGTGATAAGTTGGCATATATAATATGGACATGGAACAGGATTTGGAGTGGACCCCAAGCATGGACTCCCATGATCAGCACTGACGACACAGGTCTGAATTACTCTGGAACAGAGGAGCCCTCCATTTACTTGGCTTTGATCTAAGACTGCTTCTGATTACCTGAGAGTTGCTGAACTACCTTATTTTTGTTAATTCCAAAGATGCAAGAAAATAACATTAGTCCAGCATTTATTGCCTTATTCCAAGTCTCTCTTCCACCTACTCAGTCTAACAGAAATGAAAATTCCAGTTGGATACTGAGGTGGAGAATAAGCAAAAAGAGCGAAAACCAAAGACTTCTGTAGGAAGGACAGTGCTCAGCATACAGTCATGACTCAAACACTCTTGGATGGTGTCACAGGGAGGAATGTCATGGATCACCCTTCTGTGCCTGCCAGCACCAGTCCAGCCCTCCTGTGGCTATGTAAGTCCTCCTGACTGAAAGGTTTTAATTCTGTTCTCCACTCTCCACTGCAGCAATTAGGGAAAGAGCCTCCTCTTTCCCCTCCCACCCTCAGAGCATGGGCTTCTACATGTAGATGGTGCAGGTACTGCACCCAGAACCCCTTTACTGGATGGCTTCCAGTCCCTGGTTGAATGGGAACTGCTTTGTCTGAGAGGTTATAACATCCTTCCTCTGCAGCCTATGATTGACAGGGGTGCAGAAGGCCACCCCTTTGCCTCAAGGTGAGACCAGCTGTGCTGTGAGATTCATATTCCAGAGCCCTGCTGGAACAGGCTGAGAGCACATCCCTATTTGCCCGTGTCCTCTGCCCTAGGCTGCTCCCTTATTCCTCTTCTCCCAAGAGCATTTCTGTACTAAATCACTTGCACAGGAATCCCCATCTCAGGTTCTGCTTCAGCGAACCGGACCTCAAACAATACTCTTTACAGATGAGGCTGCTGGTACCAAGAGCTTCTGGAAAGTGCTAGGCATCTGTTCCCAGGTGGGGAGAGGCAACAGAAGGGGAACCCCCACATGCTAATGAATGTTGTTCAAATTCATACCAATCAAAGGAAGACTTTCTAACTGCAGGTTATATAGCTGCCCCGATTAGGGAAGCATTTCACTTTAAAGCCCATCAGCACCTCCTTTGCTTTGGTTTTATCCAGAGCAGGCTGGGCCATGAACTTAAAAAACAGGGTCATTATGGAGCCAGGTACCAGACCCGCCCCCCCACCCCCCACGTCCCTTCCCTGTAGTCAGGCAGGTACCCTGCAGGCACAAGAAGTCTCAGGGAAATTTAAAAAATGTATTTGGGGTGATATGGCTAAATTAAGCCTGGTTTCAGACAGCATCAGGAATAGTGATCTAGTTGGGGAGAGAATGCTTATTACCTCTGCCCAGGAGGTACATGATGAGATTCTAGGGACCACACTTCTCCTTGGCTCTGACTCCTTTCATGCCCCAACCATTGCTCACATTTGAGAACTTCACCTTCAGCACTATTGCAAGACTTATGATGAAGAGCTCTCAGCTAATGAGGAATGTGGACCAGGGAACTGTCTACCCTTTGTCCCTGATTGCCAGACAGTGTAGAATCTGATTACTCAATTCAAATGCACTGAAATCTACTGAACCCTTGTTGCAAAGCTGCAGGCTTTCATGAAATCAACTAAAGTGATGCACAGAAACTGCTCAAACCACTTAAAAATCTCTGATCTATCTGGATCTGATGTAGTTACTTAACAGTTAAAGAAGTCAAAATTATCCTTGGATGATAACACTTTAAGATATTTCAGAAGATAAGGATTTAAAATGAAAAGATCAAGAGAAGCCTTTGGGGAAAATATACTATCATAAAAACAAGCTTTTTGTGATTGTCCTCAAAAAAACAAAAACCAAAAAACTGGCAAAATAGGAAGTAAAGAATGTTACCTTATGATATAACAGGAATAGTTATATCCAAAAGCTCCCTATCTAGGGACTCCCCTGGTGGTCCAGTGGCTAAAAGACCCCACGCTTCCAATGCAGGGGCCTGGGTTCAACCCCTGGTCAGAGAACTAGATCCCACGTGCCGCAACTAAGACGCGGCACAGCCAAATAAATAAATATTTTAAAACAAAAAACAAAAGCTGCCTACCCAGCACTCAGTTACTTCTTCTGTTTCAGAAATTAATGCACTTCTATTTTAAAGATGCTAATAAAGCAAATAAGCCTTTGCCTTGGGTCTAAGAAATCTTTGACCATTGTAATTAACCCTGTTACAAGAGCTGTTAAGTGTAGAATAACATAAACTTATTTTCACAATCTTCAGTTTTATCTTTCAAGGGAAATCTCAATCAAAACTTAAAAATGTTTACTATCAAGTTTTGGACCCTATTTTAAGAAGATTCACAAAACTAGTCTTTTTCCTAGTCCCCACTTTTCATTGGCTTGCAGGGACACCCAATCCCATAAAATGCTATCAAGGTTTCTCCCTGGAGATCGATTCAGTTTACATTTTTCTTTTTCTTTTTTAATAAGACCCATTACTCTCAGGGTCAGAGAAACATCAATTAGTATTTTTTTAGAACACGAGATAAACACATTCTCAGTTTGTGAACGTTTGTTTCTGTGTTCTCAGGACTGGGCACTCCGTAGTTTCTGAGTTTGCACTTAATACGTGAACAGGCCTTGGCTCCTCAGGGATTCAGATGAAGGGGCTGCAAGAGGTAGCTTATTTGCTGGTCTGCCTGGCATGGGAGATGCTTGTCTTGGCAAAAACCCTCTCTTTTCCAGACATACCTCGGCCGCCCTGGCCCCCGGGAGCTTGGCCAGTGGAGCCAGGCTCCAGCCCTGCTTGTAATGTGCGGGGTGGTTGGCAGGAAGAATCAGATCATGAAGTTAGTGAGCCTCCTTGGCCTTCAGGCTCCTTTTTCCCAATCACACAGGATTTGACTTTATTCTGGAGCCTCAGTTTTCTCTGACCACCAACACGGTGCCCTGTGCTAGTAGTAAATCCGCAAATCTGGTCAGGGCTTATGCTGGGCGCCAGGGCGGGTGTGAAGTTTAACTTCCCATTTGCCACTTTCTTGTGGGATTGTCAAACTGAGATGACCCTTCCTGTTCTATGACTGAAGTTTGGTGTTCTTCTGAGACCTCTTTCCTTTCTTCCAGACACATGAGGTGTATGTGACTCCATGTGAGCTGGTAAGCTCTGTGTTAACTCAGTTAATAGAGAATTCAGGTGAATTTTGAAAGCACTTGATCCCAAATTCTCTGAGAATTCGAAGGTGAGAAGGGGTTCTCAATAACCTGGCCCAGTGAGTTAATAGAAAGAGTTTATTCCCAGGAAATACTCTATTGGCTCAACTCAAAGATGAGTCAGCCTGAGCCTCACCAGAAAAAACAGTGCTATTCCCAGAGGGAAATCCTCTGGGACAGGGCCCATGGAATTCCTCCCATACAGCACCTGGACTTGCAGCATAGAAAATGCACAGGCTTTGGCATCAGTGTCCCAATTTTGATGACTGGCTCAGATACGTAACAGCTGTGTGTTGTCAGGTAAATGAGCTAGCCTTTCTACAAGCCTCTACTTTCTCACCTGTGAAGTGAAGCCTTAGCACAGGCCTTGTAGGACTGGGGGCTCAGATGGTAAAGTGTCTGCCTGCAATGCAGGAGACCCGGGTTCGATCCCTGGGTCAGGAAGATCATCTGGAGAAGGAAATGGAACCCACTCCAGTATTCTTGCCTGGGAAATCCCATGGACGGAGGAGCCTGGTGGGCTTCCTCCTGGAGTCCATGGGGTTGCTGAGGGTTGGACACGACCGAGCGACTTCACTGTGGCCTAGGCTATGGGACTGGTGCTGGCCTGCCAGTGCTGATGGTCATGAAGACGGAGTTCACAGACGGCCCACCTCAGAACTAGCTTGTTACATGCCAGGCAGCTCCTCTTATGCCCATGTTACAAGGAGGAAACTGGAACACAGAGAAGTTACAGCGCGTGCCCAGGCTTTCCTAGCTGCCAATGTAAGAATGGGCCAGAGGGGACCCTAGGTGGGGGATACCAAGCAAGGCACAGACAAGGGCCCTCTCCTCCTTCCCCTGAAGAACCCACAGAAACTAAGCCTGAGCAGGTGGGGAGTACAAACGCAATAAGCCAAGCGTGGCCTTTAGGGAACCTGAAGCACACAGGATGCCAGGACATATGCCAGTCATGGCTGATGGCCTGGCAAGGCTGGGGCAGTGGTTACAGGCCTCCTGCCGGATGGGGTTTGGCAACTAACAGCCTGAGAGAACAGAGGTGATTACCCACACACGTGGGGGTTTTGGAGGAACAGGCCAAGGCAACTACTACAAAGCAAGTCCGTTTTAAAAATTTGTCTAAACCCCTGTTTGGAAGCGACGGCCCAGACTATCCTGGGTTTGTTCTTTCCAAGCTTAAAAAAATTGAAGCAAGCAGGAGCTAAAGTCAAAACAAATGTTTGAGACAGATGAACCACATAACTGTTAAAGCCAAATGCCCCTGGGAAGCTAAGGAGTATTGAATTTGGAGCGCGCACTTTGAATAAACCCCGTCCCCATCACAGGCGGTGGGAAGTCAGCTGTCCCAGGAGGAGCAATTTTCTGATCAAAGTGGAGACAGAGGAGGCTCCTCCCAAACAGTCCTCTTGGCCCTTAGGATGCTTTAAAACAAGTAAAAATATTCTTGCATTAAAAAAAGAATACAAATTAGAAATGACTTGAATAAGCTATCTTATTCCTGTAACATGCCCCTCCTGTGCATTACACTAACTCTGAAGAGCAAATCTTTTTATTTTCCAAGATAACGACAAACCAGAACACCTTCCCAAATGCTGATGCCTTCCCCTTTTGGGGATGACGGGAAAACAAACAAGAATCTAAACAAACAAATAGATAAATCTAACAGCTCTAACTGAAAAGCCCAAAGTGAACAGACCAGAAATATGTGTCTTCTAAGGTTTAAGAAGTAATCAAAGTATTTGATTTTCATCCAGGAAGTTTTTCTTTCTGTTAAACAGAGACAAGTAACTTTTTCTTAAGAGTTTCAAAAATTTGTTTCTATTCCTAGATTTTTTAAAAAGGTATTTCCCAGAGCCTACAAATTCTTGATCAACATACTAAGAATTCAAAGTTCAATTCCATCTCATAAATCAAATTGTTTTGATTTTCTATCAATCTTTTCCTTTGCCCCACAGGCTGGTTGAAAACTCTACAAGGTGGCAACCTCTCCTGAAATTATGGGGAAGGGTTTAACATCATGGCATAAAAACAATTTATGAGTGGTATTTGCGTGAAAAGGTTTTGTAGGAGTCAAATATATGGTGGGTACTTATTGAAAGCCCGGCCAGGAATCTTGGTATTAGGGACATACTTAGAGTGGAGAGTTCCATCCCACCTACCAGTGCGCCTACATTCCTGTGGGCTCAGAACTCATTTGAGAAGGACCTTGCTCCAAGGGCCTTGCTACTCAAAGTGTGGTCCTTGGACCAGCAGCATCAGCATTACGTGGGAGCTTGTTAGAAATGAAGTTTCGATGAACATTGGGGTACACGTGTCTCTTTCAGTTCTGGTTTCCTTGGTGTGTATGCCCAGTAGTGGGATTGCTGGGTCATAAGGCAGTTCTATTTTCAGTTTTTTAAGGAATCTCCATGCTGTTCTCCATAGTGGCTGTACTAGTTTGCATTCCCACCAACAGTGTAAGAGGGTTCCCTTTTCTCCACACCCTCTCCAGCATTTATTGCTTGTAGACTTTTGGATCGCAGCCATTCTGACTGGTGTGAAATGGTACCTCATTGTGGTTTTGATTTGCATTTCTCTGATAATGAGTGATGTTGAGCATCTTTTCATGTGTTTGATAGCCATCTGTATGTCTTCTTTGGAGAAATGTCTATTTAGTTCTTTGGCCCATTTTTTGATTGGGTCATTTATTTTTCTGGAATTGAGCTGCAGGAGTTGCTTGTATATTTTTGAGATTAGTTGTTTGTCAGTTGCTTCATTTGCTATTATTTTCTCCCATTCTGAAGGGTGTCTTTTCACCTTGCTTATAGTTTCCTTTGTTGTGCAGAAGCTTTTAATTTTAATTAGATCCCATTTGTTTATTTTTGCTTTTATTTCCAATATTCTGGGAGGTGGGTCATGGAAGCAACCTAGATGTCCATCAGCAGATGAATGGATAAGAAAGCTGTGGTACATATACACAATGGAGTATTACTCAGCCATTAAAAGAATACATTTGAATCAGTTCTAATGAGGTGGATGAAACTGGAGCTGATTATACAGAGTGAAGTAAACCAGAAAGAAAAACACCAATACAGTATACTAATGCATATATATGGAATTTAGAAAGATGATAATGACAACCCTGTATGTGAGACAGCAAAAGAGACACAGATGTATAGAATAGCCTTTTGGACTCCGTGGGAGGGGGGATGATTTGGGAGAATGGCATTAAAACATGTATAATTTCATATAAGAAGCGAATCGCCAGTCCAGGTTCGGTGCAGGATACAGGAAGCTTGGGGCTGGTGCACTGGGATGACCCAGAGGGATGGTATGGGGAGGGAGGTGGGAGGGGGGTTCAGGATGGGGAACACGTGTACACCCATGGCGGATGCATGTTGATGTATGGCAAAACCAATACAATATTGTAAAGTAAAAAAAATAATAATAAAAAAATTTTAAAAATAAATAAAATGTTAATTATGTTAATAAGTAAAAAAAAAAAAAAAGAAATGAAGTTTCTCAGGTCCCACCAGACCTGCTGAGTTAGAATCCATATTTTAAGCAGATCTCCAGGTAACCTCTGTGCATGTGACCATCTGAGAAGCTTTGCTCTACATCACGGACCCATCCACTCAGAGGACATAGTGTCAGCCCATGTAGCCCGCCTTCCTGTGCTTTCTATCTGCCAGAGAAAGATGGACCCAGCTGCTGCCATTTGAGGGCTACTGTCTGAGCAAGGACACACTTTTCTGGAGCTGAAGACCCACCTATTGACATGTCCCTTGTCTGGGTCCTCCCAAAGCAGATTCTGGAGCCAGGGCTGGGGTTCAAGTAGGTTGTGAGGTGACCTCAAGTGCTCCCTGAAGGAGTGGGGACATGCACCCCTAATGGGTGAAAAAGCTGGGCATGTCTCCGCCAACACCTGCCTCTCCTTGGTTGAGAGTCGTCCTAGGGATACTGAACTCCCCTTGGCCGCAGAAGAGACGAGGCCTGAGCGGATCCGCCCCCGGTGCAGCAGCCCCGCAGCATGTTGTGGGCACACGCAGTCCTGTTCCAGGGAGCAGCTGCTAACTAACCTCTCCCCTCTGGTTGGCACATGCACTTTGCTGCCTCTGGACACTTCTCAGGACTCTCCTTCAAGGACTGGCCTCCTCTTTTAGGGTGATTCCGCCCTCCTTTCTGTTTCCTTGCTACCATGGCAGATCAGCTCCAACCTCTTCCTATCTAGGCCAGTGTAAAACAGCTTCTTTGTGGATGCCCTGTGCTCAGCTGTCCTGAGTCTGGTTTACAAGCTGTCCCATATGGATCTTAACACACTATTTCATTTCTGTGCAAAAGCCTTCAAAGGTTATTAATAGCCTACACCTGTCACTGCTTCATAACTGGGGTGTGCACTGGAACCACCTGAGAGCCACAGACACCGGGCACAGCAGTGCCAGCGACGCAGGCTACTTACTGCACAAGAGACCTGCCTGAGGGTTGGGGGGTTGAAATCCAGCCCATGCTGCTTTCCCCAAGTCCTGCCTCCTGGCAAGAGGCTACGGACCACCAGAGGGGGCACTTCTCTGCAATCGTGTAACGGTGCTGGACAGACTGTGATGATTTTGTGGAAAACTTTGTAAAACAAAAAAAAAGCCCCCTTGGAAGCCCAGCTGTGGACCCACTGAATCACAGCACACAGCATGGGCCAGCGTTTGCTGAAAGCTCCCTGGGAAGTTCCAATACGCACCCAAGCCAAGAACCCTCAGAAATTACATTAAAATCCTTCTTGAAGATTTGTTGTAATTTTAATGTGGGTCCAGATTGCAGGACCCACCTCCAGAGTGGGATTCTTTAGAGCAGAAGTAGGGTCAGGAAATCTGGATTTTGATGCTCAGGCAAACATTCTATATCAGCCTCTGGAACACCAGCCCTGAGGGCTGGCACGGTCACTGCCATTTTGGAGGTTAAGAGATGAAGACCCAGTTAGAAGGGGAAAAAGTGCTTTCCCTGGGGTTCTAATGCTGGTGAAGTCAGAATATCTTTTATTATGGTCCTCCTTGTCTACTAGTCCTCAGACTGGAGCCCTGCCCACCATGCACCCAGAGCACTGACTCAGAGAAGATGGACTCTATCTCCACAGGCAGAGGCCAGCTCCCACACGGGTGCCCGCCCCCTGCTGCCCTGCAGGAAGCCCATCCATCCACTCAACAAGTGTTTCTTATTTTGTCTTAAATGGGAAACAGCTTCTGTAGAATAATTCTTATGCATGAGGCATGTATGTTTTCTGTTACATCTTACATTCCTTTGTTTACGCCCCCCACTTAATAATTATTTATCAAGCAGTCTCCATGTCCCGCATTGGGTCACATGCCTTTATAATATAGTCCTTGCTGTCTTCAGGGGATCTCCCAGCCTGGGAGGTGGGGAGAAGGACCAAGCTGTTCGAGGAATAACTGCACTCATGGCTAAAATCAATCTCTCTCAATAAGAGCATCTTCATTTCCTCCAACCGCACTGCCATTAGTCTTATTTCAATACTATTATGTAATATTATATACTTTCATTATTACTACTATTGCCTTCAGTTCAGTTCAGTTTAGTCGCTCAGTCATGTCCGACTCTTTGCGACCCCATGAATTGCAGCACACCAGGCCTCCCTGTCCAGCACCATCTCCCAGAGTTAACTCAAACTCATGTCCATCAAGTCGATGATACCATCCAGCCATATTATCCTCTGTCGTCCCCTTCTCCTCCTGCCCACAATCCCTCCCAGCATCAGAGTCTTTTCCAAATGAGTCAACTCTTCGCATGAGGTGGCCAAAGCACTGCAGTTTCAGCTTTAGCATCAGGCCTTCCAAAGAACACCCAGGACTGATCTCCTTCAGGATGGACTGGTTGGATATCCTTGCAGTCCAAGGGACTCTCAAGAGTCTTCTCCAAT
>NW_011494615.1:3963729-3964018 GCF_000754665.1 Bison bison bison
TTCATCAAGAGGCTTTTTAGTTCCTCTTCACTTTCTGCCATAAGGGTGGTGTCATCTGCATATCTGAGGTTCTTGATATTTCTCCCGGCAATCTTGATTCCAGCTGTGCTTCTTCCAGCCCAGCGTTTCTCATGATGTACTCAGCACAGAAGTTAAATAAGCAGGGTGACAATATACAGCCTTGACGTACTCCTTTTTCTATTTGGAACCAGTCTGTTGTTCCATGTCCAGTTCTAACTGTTGCTTCCTGACCTGCATATAGGTTTCTCAAGAGGCAGGTCAGGAGATC
>NW_011494615.1:3964458-3981761 GCF_000754665.1 Bison bison bison
TTAGTTTCCTGACCAGGGATTGAACCTGCACCCCTTGAGGTAGAAGCAGAGTCTTAACCACTTGACTGCCAGGGAAGTCCCTACCTTTCCTTTTCATTTAACTAAAAACATCTACAAGTTATTCATTTTTTAAAAATTGAAGTTTAGTTAATTTACAATGTTGTGCCAGTCTCTTCTGTACAGCAAAGTGATTCAGTTTTATACACATATACATTCTTATTTTTCCACAAGTTCTTTAAATTATGAAATCCAAAACCCAACAGAGTTATCTCCCAGAAGTCTCATCAATGTTGACTTCATAGGAAAATTCAGTTCATCATGTGAACACACAGGTACAGGTCAAAAGTTATTATGACATTAGCCCAAAATACCATTCATAAAACAGCAACAGCTAGCCGAGGGTCTTCTTGTTTAGAACTGTTGCCTAAATCCTATGAAACCACCATCACCAATATGAAAACCAGACAAAGACACAACCAAAAAAAGAAAATTATAGGCCAATACTTTTGACAAATATAGATGCAAAACTCTTAACAAAATGTTAGCAAGCTGAATCCAACAACACATTAAAAAAGCTCATACACCATGATCAAGTTGGATTCATCCAAGGGTCACAAGAATGATTCATTATAGGCAAACCAATAGGATACACCACATCAATCAAAGAAAAGGCAAAATCCACATGATCATCTCAATAGAAGCAGAAAAAACATTTGATAAAATTCAACATCCATTCATGATAAAAAACTCTTATGAAAGTGGATATAGAAGGGGCATATCATAATAAAAACTATTCATGACAAACTCATAGCCAATATAATACTCAACAGTGAAAAACTGAAAGCATTCCCTCTAAGATCAGGAACAAGACAAGGATGCCCACTCTCACCATTTCTCTTCAACATAGTATTGGAAGTCTTAGCCACAGCAATTGGATAAGAAAAAGAAATAATAGGTATTCAAATTAGAAGACATAAAATTGTCATTATATACAGAGGATGTGATACTATTAATATACATAGAAAACCGAGAACCGCTGCTTTTAGCATACTAAAAGCCTGAGAACAGGTCCTTGCAGTGGGTAGAGGATCTGTGTTCTGTTAATTTATTCAACAGATACTCTTAGACTAACCTCGTGTCAGGCATGGAGGTTCACAGGCATATCCCTATCCTATACAAGCTTTACTTTTAAATACCAGACACAGAATAACTGCCTTGGCAACTGATCTAACTAAGAAACATATGCCAGCTGAGAGTTCAAGCTTTAGGGAATGCCTACGAGAAAAGGGCAGAGTCAGGAGCACAATCTCCATCTTAGGTATTCATGCTATGTGGGCTTTCCTAGTGGCTCAGGTGGTAAAGAATCTGCCTACAGGGTAGGAGACCTGGATTCAATCCCTGGGTCAGGAAGATCCCCTGGAGAAGTGAATGGTAACCCACTCCACTATTCTTGCCTAGAGAATTCCATGGATAGAGGAACCTGGGGGGATAAGGTCCATGGGGTCGCAAAGAGTCAGACACGACTGAGTGACTATCACTCACTCACTCAGACTGTGTACATTAAAAAAAAAGCCTGAGGCCAAGAACCTCCAGGGTCAATACACAACTACAACAATTACCAGCACTGAATTAAGAAGGACCCACTAACATCAGTCCAGTTCAGTCGCTCAGTGGTGTCTGACTCTTTGCAACCCCATGGACTACAGCACTCCATGCTTCCCTGTCCATCACCAACTCCTGGAGCTTGCTCAAACTCACGTCCATCAAGTCAGTGATGCCATCCAACCATCTCATCCTCTGTCATCACTTTCTCCTCCTGCCTTCAATTCTTCCCAGCATTAGGGTCTTTTCCAATGAGTCAGTTCTTCCTATCAGGTGGCCAAAGTATTGGAGTTTTAGCTTCAGCATCAGTCCTTCCAATGAATATTCAGGACTGATTTCCTTTAGAATTGACTGGTTGGATCTCCTTGCAGTCCAAGGGACTCTCAAGAGTCTTCTCCAACACCACAGTTCAAAAGCATCAATTCTTCAGCACTAAGCTTTCTTCATTGTCCAACTCTAACATCTATACATGACTAATGGAAAAACCATAGCTGAGACTAGATGGACCTTTGTTGGCAAAGTAATGTCTCTGCTTTTTAATATGCTATCTAGGTTGGTCATAGCTTTTCTTTCCAGGAGCAAGAAAGTTTTATTTCATGGATACAGTCATCATCTGCAGTGATTTTGAAGCCCCCCCAAATAAAGTCTCTCACTGTTTCCTTTGTTTCCCCATCTATTTGCCATGAAGTGATGGGACCGGATGCAATATCTTAGTTTTCTAAATGTTGAGTTTTAAGCCAACTTTTCGCTCTCCTCTTTCACTTTCATCAAGAGGCTCTTTAGTTCTTAGTTTTCTGCCATAAGGGTGGTGTCATCTGCATATCTGAGATTATTGATATATCCCCCAGTAATCTTGATTTCAGCCTGTGCTTCATCCAGCCCAGCATTTCTCATGATGTACTCTGCATGTAAGTTAAATAAGCAGAGTGACAATACGCAACCTTGATGTACTCCTTTTCCTATTTGGAACCAGTCCGTTGTTCCATGTCCAGTTCTAACTGTTGCTTCTTGATCTGCATACAGATTTCTCAGGAGGCAGGTAAGGTGGTCTGGTATTCCCATTTCTTGAAGAATTTTCCACTTGTGATCCACTTAGTCAAAGGCTTTGGTGTCATCAATAAAGCAGAAGTAGATGTTTTTCTGGAACTCTCTTGCTTTTCCAATGATCCAACGGATGTTGGCAATTTAAATAAATGTTAAAGTCATGCTTCCTCTTCATATTGTCAAGAACAGAACAGAGAGACAGTCTTTGTTTTCTAGGGTGATACTTCGTTTTCTCTGTATTTGGTCTGAACATTTTCAATTAGTTGGTTAGCTGTTTAAAATGACTTGCAAAGAGAAGGAGTTGCTTTTGGCTATTTTTTTTTTTAAATTTTATTTTATTTTTAAACTTTACAATATTGTATTAGTTTTGCCAAATATTGAAATGAATCCGCCACAGGTATACATGTGCTCCCCATCCTGAACCCTCCTCCCTCCTCCCTCCCCATACCATCCCTCTGGGTATCCCAGTGCACCAGCCCCAAGCATCCAGTATCGTGCATCGAACCTGGACTGGCAACTCGTTTCATACATGATATTATACATGTTTCAATGCCATTCTCCCAAATCTTCCCACCCTCTCCCTCTCCAACAGAGTCCATAAGACTGTTCTATACATCAGTGTCTCTTTTGCTGTCTCGTACACAGGGTTATTGTTACCATCTTTCTAAATTCCATATATATGCGTTAGTATACTGTATTGGTGTTTTTCTTTTTGGCTTACTTCACTCTGTATAATAGGCTCCAGTTTCATCCACCTCATTAGAACTGATTCAGATGTATTCTTTTTAATGGCTGAGTAATACTCCATTGTGTATATGTACCATAGCTTTCTTATTCATTCATCTGCTGATGGACATCTAGGTTGCTTCCATGTCCTGGCTATTATAAATAGTGCTGTGATGAACATTGGGGTACACGTGTCTCTTTCAATTCTGGTTTCCTCAGTGTGTATGCCCAGTAGTGGGATTGCTGAGTCATAAGGCAGTTCTATTTCCAGTTTTTTAAGGAATCTCCACACTGTTCTCCACAGTGGCTGTACCAGTTTGCATTCCCACCAACAGTGTAAGAGGGTTCCCTTTTCTCCACATCCTCTCCAGCTTTTGGCTATTTTAATGGTAAGATTTTAAATTCAGACTCTCTAGAGTTGTTTATGAAAAATTTACGATTTTTCCTGGTTCTTTTAAAAAAAAAGGATGAGCTGCAGGTTCATAAGACTGACTGAGCCCTGGTATGTGTGTTCTGAACTTGTTGGAATGAACTAAATTTAGGATTGTGTCCGAAGTGGGCTTGTTTTTGAGCGGGGAGAAGAAAGGACTGGTTTATGTCTTGCTTCCAGGGCTCTGAGCCTGAAGAAGTAAATGATAGAGCAGCATTTTCTGTGCCTCTCCCCAACAGGACCCCCTTTGCCTGTGAACCTGGAGAGAGGGGAGGGCATGGGAATTCACACCCCTTTCCAGGGACCCTCAACCAAACTCCCTTGTCCCTGCACCCTCTGAGGTATGACCTCTACTGTGGAGAGGGCCCAAGTTACCCACCTTCTTTCTTACCCCTGAGGACTTTGATATCATACCTTTGCTTGGCTTCCTTCCCCATCCCCTCCGTGGGCTCTTTTGGGAACATATGCTAGTAAATTACTTTAAAATGATGTCTCATCTCAGGATTTCATTCTAGGAAACTGAGATTGAGATAGTAGGACGAAACCATCACAGAAACATCCAGCTCCCCTCTTTGGTTGGGGCCTCAGGTAGGGGCTCGCCAACCTGGCGTCAGGGAGCATTTCAGGCTTCGAGCAAATGGCCTCCTGGGTCTTGGAAACCTCTCACCTTCTCTAATGCACACCGCAGGGCAGTGTTTCCCTGGGACTGCCAGTTCCAAGTAACCCAGGATCTTTTAAAACAAAGAATTTCAGCCGCCAAATATTAAGGATGCCAGTGAAGATGTCTGTGCAGACTCCCATGACTCACATATTGGTTTTAATTCACTTAAGTGCCTCTTAAACATAGATTCATTTAATTATTACTCCTCAGCATTTTCTCGTGGTCCATCTGGGAAGGATGCCTCCTGTGCTGTTCATGCCAGGCTGCAGGCAGGGGCCCTGAATGGTGAGTGAAAGCTGCTTTCTTCTTTACAAAGCTTCTCAGGGGAAGGAATGGGGGCCCTGGAAATGTCTATACTTGTGATCATGATTTTTTTTTTTTTCCAAACCGTTAGGTTCAACTCTTAGTTCTGCCACCTACCAAGTGGTGCCTTAAGTTATTCTGCACCCTCCCTGCCCACGAAAATACAGATGGCAATTCCTTACCTCATACTCTCACTATAAGGATTGAATGAGTTACTATGTTGGCTGCCACCACAGTGGTTGTTGATGCTATTAGGCTCCAGAGAGGGACTTTTCAAGTGTTTTCTATGTTCAGCCACCTACAGTTGCTGGCAAACCTTTAGGTCATAAACCACCTCCAGAATAAGACCCTCAGCCTGGCTGGGCTGCTTGAAAACTAAGAAGACAGAGCTAATATGTATTGAACTTGGACCACATGGCAGACACTGCTTCGAGCACTTTGTGACGATAAACTAATTTACGCTTCTAAGCCACCCTACAAGGTAAGCATTATTTCATCCACTTTGTAGATTGGGATTCAGAGGCCCAAGCGGGTGAAGTAACTTGTTCAAGGTCACAGAGCAGCCACACGGCAGAGCTGGAACTCACGCTGGCAGTCTAAGCAGAACCTGTACTGCCTCACAGAGGCCAGTCTGCAGAGAAGCCTGAGGGTGCCTGTTGACAGTGTTTCCTTTGCTTTGCCGTAACTTGACTAGGTCTCAGAGTCTGTCATGCATCAGAGACACCTGCAGGTATGTTTAGAGGCACTCTGCAGGGATTCACCCCTAGACTTTCTGATTCAGCAGGTCTGGGGAAGGGCCCATGAATGTGCTTTTCTAATCAAGTCCCAGATGACATGGATGCTGATGTCAGGGGACCACACTTGGAGAGCACTGATGCAGATCTTTAGAAACGCTGGGCCCAGGCAGCACCTACCATGGAGGACAATATAACAAGTGAGAGTGGGGCTCGGTCTGCTGAGCCAGGGGACACCACAGTGATCCCCTCTGCAGATGCTGTGAGGTCTGCAGGGCCCCTGCCACTGGTGTATGGGAACCCTTCACAGCCACCAATTGTCACTGTGTCACCCAGATGTCATCTTTCTCCAGGCTGCCCCCAACTTCCATCCTGCAAAATGGGGCTAGAAAATGAACTTCCTAGTGATGCTATGGTGAGGAAATGCTAAAGAGGAAGTAAAATGGGAGGAGGGAATGGACAAGCATTTACAGATTGCCTTCTCCATGACTGGCCTTTGAAGTACCATCTTATTTAATCCTGACACTGTAAGTACGTCTCGTACTCTCTACTTTACAGAGGAGGAAAATGAAGCTTTGAGAAGCTGAGCTAACTTGTCAAAATGTGTGCAGCTAGTAGACAGCTGAAGTGGGATTCAAACCCAGGTCAGCTCAGCCCCACAGCCCCTGCATTTCCTCTGCCCCAGGCTGTGTCCCTGTGACTGTCTGGATGGTGGCCACCCTGCCCTGGGCACAGCTGGCGCTGAGCAGGCTGCACAAAGCCTGTGACCCCATGCAGAGTTCCTGCCGAAGAGTGAAGCGTTTCACAGGCAGCAGTTTAAGCCATGAAACAGACTCTGGTCTGTGTGGGGTTTCCTAACCAGAAATAAAAAGGTCAGATGTTGTCTCATCGGCTCCAGGATCCAAGGCCCATCCTTAGCCCAGAACAGAAACAGCAGTGTGACCGCAAGTGGAGTGGCCCCAGGCCTTCAGAAATGACTGCGAGACCCCTTGCTGGAAGCCAGTGTGCCCATCTGAGAGTCCCAATCCTTGTGAGCAAAGCTCAACGGGCTTTTTATAAAGAGCAAAGAGAGTTTTCTTTGGCACAAGGTTCAGATTTCCTGCCCTGTTCCAGTGACCTCATGAAAGCGTGTGGAAGCACCCCCAGACCCCTCCCCAGTGCCAACAATCTCAACTCACAGCTCAGGCTTCCTGCTTGTTTGGGGAGAGAGCTTGCTTCTCATCTTCCGAATTTGAGACCCTTCTCCCTCCTCCATCTGAGGCTCAATCCACTGCCCTCCTCTGTGTTTGGAGACAACAGGCAGCCCCTTCAGCTAGAACCTTCTAGATAAGGAGCCATGGAAGAGGGAGGCCCTGTGTCGTGAGCACCAGCTCTGCATCTCCTCAGCAGATGAAACTCTGATGGAGAATGACACGTGGGAAAAGAATTCTGGCTTTAAATCTTATGACCAAGCAGCTCTAGAGGGTGAAAGGGAAAGTCACATGAACTTGGAGACGACAAAAGATTCCAATGTTGTTGTCCAAGGGGCTGAGGTCTCTCATGGGTTTCTGAGAAGAGGTTTTCCTAACGAGAAATTCTTTCTACTCCATTGAATGTGGGGGGGTCATCATCCCACGCTACAATCTCCAACCAACGGCCTTTTGTCCCAGTCACTTCTAGAGCCCTTGGTCATGTCTGAGAGTTCAAAGTAGACACTTAAGATGGCCACAGAGCACTGGGGCATCAGGACTCGGGTGGAGAGATCTCTTCCTCCATCAGCCTGAGCAAGGCTGAAGGATTAGGATCCATCAGATACTTCCAGCTGGGAGACTCAGTCCAAGTTACTTGCCTGAGCCCGTTTTCTACTTTGGTAAGTTGGGTAACGACACTGGAGAAGACATCTGTTTCCTGCCACCTATATCCATCCAGGTTTCTGATGACTCTCTGCCCCAAGTTTCCTCTGGGGAACCATCTCCTCCCATTGTCCAGGTGAAAGGTCTACTCACCCAGACTCCCTCCCACATGAACCACACTCATGAGCTAAGCCACCAACACTACCCTTTATTGTAAACTACTTTTGTGGGGGTGGGGAGGACATTTATTTCTTGACAGGACTGCCAGTTCATGGATGTCGGGATCAAGCTCTGTCCTTATCTACGAGTTAGGATGGTAACTGCCACAAGACAGATGGTGAGGGGGGCGTCTGGTCCCAGACCTGCCACTCACTAGCTTTGTGACTTGAAGTAAATCACAATCTTCCTGCTACATTTCTGCCTCTGTAAAATGAAGAGGGTCATTGCACCTCTGCTGGGTCAGCATGAGTGTCCCTGAGATGGTGCCAATGATGATGCCTCCTGTAGCTCCTGCACACAGCAGGGAGTGGGGAGGGGGTTCCTGCCCTCCCCATCACTGTCTGGAGCTGAACATCTGTGAGAATCAACCCAGAACAGTAGGTACAACCCTATAGTGGTTTTCTCTCTCACAAAAAAGATGGAATCCTTTTCTCCTCCCTCTGTTAGAATGGAAGTTCTCTCAAGGGAGCAGGGCCATTCTTTAGAAACATTGTATTCTCGCTCTCCACCCCAGGTTTGCCGAAACCTTGCTCTAGCTCCACGCTACTGGATGCTCAGAGTAAGGTGAAACGTGAAGATGACAAGATCTCCCATGATCTCCCAGATGACTTGCTTTGGCCCACTAAATGCTGCAGAAGAGATACCATGCCTGTTCTGACTCTCATCTCAAGAGGCCTTGGAATTTCTATCCATTCTCTTGAACCCTTGCTGAAGCCACAGGAGCCCGAGCTCACCTTCTGGACGATGGTAGCCTCTGAGCTCCATTGCTCCCACTGGCCCAAACAACAGGTGACCCACCAGCTCACTGCAGATGCCTGAGGGAGGTCAGCCAAGGTCAGCCAAGCCAGGCCAAGAGCTGAATAACTGCTCTGAGAGTCACAAGAAATATGAAATAGAAGCTGTGTGAAGCTGCTACATTTTGGGGTGGTTTGTTACAGTGATGGGTGCAGAGTCACTCTGCAGAGTAAATGAGGGCACCTGCAAGTGACCCAGACCCAGTGGAGCCAACAGGGAAGTGCTCAGGAAGGGATAGTCATGACAGGGTGGTCACCCATGCAGAGCCCATGCCAGGGAGCCAAAGAAGGGCCCCGCTTGTCCACACTCCACTTTGTAAGAAGCTAAGGTTTACCCTTCTTTGTTGGTTAAACTCTAAAAAGAGGAAGAACCAAAGGTGAAACAAAATCCAAAGGTGATAGTTTCCTTTGATGTGCAGAAGCTTTTAAGGTTAATTAGGTCCCATTTGTTTATTTTTGCCTTTATTTCCGATATTCTGGGAGGTGGGTCATAGAGGATCCTGCTGTGATGTATGTCAGAGTGTTTTGCCTATGTTCTCCTCTAGGAGTTTTATAGTTTCTGGTCTTATGTTTAGATCTTTAATCCATTTTGAGTTTATTTTTGTGTATGGTGTTAGAAAGTGTTCTAGTTTCATTCTTTTACAAGTGGTTGACCAGTTTTCCCAGACCACTTGTTAAAGAGATTGTCTTTAATCCATTGTATATTCTTGCCTCCTTTGTCAAAGATAAGGTGTCCATATGTGCGTGGATTTATCTCTGGGCTTTCTATTTTGTTCCAAGGTTAAAAGACAGCCTTCAGAATGGGAGAAAATAATAGCAAATGAAGCAACTGACAAACAACTAATCTCAAAAATATACAAGCAACTCCTACAGCTCAACTCCAGAAAAATAAATGACCCAATCAAAAAATGGGCCAAAGAACTAAATAGACATTTCTCCAAAGAAGACATACAGATGGCTAACAAACACATGAAAAGATGCTCAACATCACTCATTATCAGAGAAATGCAAATGAAAACCACAATGAGGTACCATTTCACACCAGTCAGAATGGCTGCGATCCAAAAGTCTACAAGTAATAAATGCTGGAGAGGGTGTGGAGAAAAGGGAACCCTCTTACACTGTTGGTGGGAATGCAAACTAGTACAGCCACTATGGAGAACAGTGTGGAGATTCCTTAAAAAACTGGAAATAGAACTGCCTTATGATCCAGCAATCCCACTGCTGGGCATACACACTGAGGAAACCAGAAGGGAAAGAGACACGAGTACCCCAATGTTCATCGCAGCACTATTTATAATAGCCAGGACATGGAAGCAACCTCGATGTCCATCAGCAGATGAATGGATAAGAAAGCTGTGGTACATATACACAATGGAGTATTACTCAGCGATTAAAAAGAATTCATTTGAATCAGTTCTAATGAGGTGGATGAAACTGGAGCCTATTATACAGAGTGAAGTAAGCCAGAAGGAAAAACACCAATACAGTATACTAACGCATATATATGGAATTTAGAAAGATGGTAACAATAACCCTGTGTACGAGACAGCAAAAGAGACACTGATGTATGGAACAGTCTTATGGACTCTGTGGGAAAGGGAGAGGGTGGGAAGATTTGGGAGAATGGCATTGAAACATGTAAAATATCATGTATGAAACAAGATGCCAGTCCAGGTTCAATGCATGATACTGGATGCTTGGGGCTAGTGCACTGGGACGACCCAGAGGGATGGTATGGGGAGGGAGGAGGGAGGAGGGTTCAGGATGGGGAGCACATGTATACCTGTGATGGATTCATTTTGATATTTGGCAAAACTAATACAATTATGTAAAGTTTAAAAATAAAATAAAATTAAAAAAAAAAAGTCCAAAGGTGAAAACAGAAAGATTAGAGAGAAAAGGAGTAAGAAAATAATTGCATAATGACAGCATGGATTTCACCAGGCTGTGAGTGGCGGGATTGCACATTTGAGCCCATTGACCAGTGAGGAGGGAACACTTGTGACTCTGGGAGGCGTGGAATGTGCACAAGAAGCCCTGGCATCACCTTGTTTCACTCTGTACTTGTGTCCCCTGGGGGCTGAGGAATGAACCTCTGAACATAGAAAAACATTATCAACTCAGAAGACAGAGGACCAAAAATGGCCATCAATTTTATTTATTGTCCCTGAACTTTTAAAGCACTCGAGGGCATTGCAAACAGAAAGAAATATAAGAACACAGATGTAATAAAAACAAGAGAGGTGTTTCATAAATTCCTTCAAAAAATTGTTCCCCTCATCTGCTGATGGTGCAGCCACTCCCAGAGACTCCACCTAAACAGAAAATAACTCATTTGTAGGATTGTTCCTGAACTAAATATCTGTAAATTGTTGGAGCACATTGAGCTCTGTACCTGAACTGCAGTGACCTACATTAAGATGGTTTTAAAATTATCTGTAGTAATGCTTTTGTAAACAAGGAAGTTCCTTATTTACCTTTCTTGAAGTCTGTATTTTATTTGTTTAGGTCCAAATAAAGTATCTTGTACAGTATAGTTTAAATGTCATAATTTTCCAGACTTTTTCATACTTTATTTTTCTTAATGTATACCCAGTGTCAAGAATGGGTCAGGGAGAGCAAAGGTTTACATTCAAACGTCCACTCTCTTCTCTCCAAAACAAAAACTCTTAATGGTTCACTTCTACTTAGAATACTGAAATGTCTTCCCTTTTGGCTCACGGACAATCTCAGGCAACTGATTATGGCCAAGAGAAGAACTGACCGATGCTTTTGTTCAAATGGCAGAAAGCAATTAGGGGCTGAACTCAGGCTATGGGAGCCTGGGCTGGGATTCAGGCAGAAATGGGTTTTGCAAATGTCTGATATGCCCCATGATGTTTCTTCCTGACCCAACTCTGATTCCAGCTCTGGTGTGGGCGTCAGTTTCATGGCCCTCATTCTCAACTACACACCTTGCCAGGACAGGATAGCCCATTCCTTCATAGGCAAGCCTCAACTGGCTGGCAACAGGAGCCTATGAATAGAGGTTCCAGTCTCCTGTCTTCAAGCTAACATTTCTGGGTGACTTTTTAAAATTTATTTTTAATTGGAGAATAATTGCTTTACAAGTTATGTTGGTTTCTGTGAATCAACCATAAGTATACATACATCCCTTCCCTCTTGAACCTCCCTCCTGCCTCCCACCCTTCTAAGTTGTCACAGAGCACTCGGTTGAGCTTCCTGTGTTATATAGCAACTTCCCACTAGCTATCTGCTTTACACATGGTAATATGTATGTTTCAATGTTATTCTATCAATTCGTCTCACCCTCTCCTTCCCCCACTGTGTCCACAAGTCTGTTCTCTCTGTCTGCCTCTCTATTCCTGCCCTGCAAATAGGTTCATCAGGACCATTTTTCTAGATTCCATACATACGCACTAATGTATATTTGTTTTTTCTCTTTCTGACTTCACTCCGTTTAACAGGCTTTAGGTTCATCCACCTCACTAGAACTGACTCAAATTTGTTCCCTTTTATAGCTGAGTAATATTCCACTATATATATATGTTCCAAAACTTCTGTATCCATTCATCTGTCAATGGATATCTATGGGTGACTTTATACTTCTCAAAAGGCCCAGGCACCTCCAGCAGTGACCTAAAACCACACACACTCTTCTTTTGTCCTTCCTGGTTCCTGGGCTCCTGCTTCAATAAACCACCTGCAAGTGGCAGGTGACAGTGGCCTGTGGCTAGTAATCTTAGGAAAAGGAGTGGTCTGAAAAACAGCACTTGGGAAAAATCTGAATATAAAGGCCCAACAGTCCAACTGAAGCTGAGAGGGAGATTTCCAGAGGCAGCTGATGGGAAAGAGGCCTCCTGACATCTTGAAGGGCTAGCAGGCAAAGTTGTCAAGGACAAATGGCCTTTCTGGTACAGGCCAGTATGTGTGCAGGGGGAAAGAGAGCAAGATGTAAGAAACTAACCCGCCTGGGTTCTTGCTCTACAAACCCAAACTTCCTCCAATCTTAATCTCCAGCCTATGTTTCCACTCTGATGGCTAGCCCATTCCATGGAAATTGTGGGACCATCGGCCAATCTTTTCATTTTCTGTTGCCTCCATTTTTAAGGCCCCATTTGGAAGAGAATAAACAAATGACTTTGGAAAAGGAAAATACCCCACAGGCCCTGGTGCTGCTAGATCACGCCATCCTTTCTGAACAGCAAGCCAGTTCACACGAAACCTGGGTGAACTGTGGCTTTAAAAGAGTCCAGATGCTCACCAGGCAGGCTCTTTCCTCTCACTGCCTGATTAACTCATGAGGCACAAGCAAAAGAAAATGGTTGCTGTATGCTTCCAGCCAAGTAAAAGAAATCTCATTTTCCAAAGCCAAAACTAATACTGCATGCGGAAACTGGCTGAAAGTTGATGCCAAGCGCAGGTAGAGGGGTTCATGGAACACACAGCATAACCTTGGCCTGGGAAACAAGGGCTGGGGGTCAGGGCTCTTATGAACCAGGTATACTTTCAGAGAAGCTGAAGAAAGAAGGAATTATGCTGAATTTAGACTTGGTTTTCTTAAACAAGGACCAAAAAATCCATATGAGCTTTGGTTCTGTGATTTTCAGAAGGCCATCTCCTTCTCCAAGGGCTTGTCCCATCTGTGAAAGGTAACCTTTCTGGACTTTAATAGCCTGAGCTTCCATCCTCCTATGACAAATTCAGATTTAAAGCTTGGAACTATCAACTAGCTAATGACCAACAGCGGTGACCAAATGTGTAAATGGTTCTTTCACGATGACAATTCTGATTACTTTTTTTTGGAAAAAAACATGTCTCTTTTCATTAAGGACAGTTTTTTTTTTATGGCTTCCCTTCTAAGGTAAGGAGAAATAATAAATGTATACCCTCTATTTCTCAGATTTATTAGACTAAAGCTTTATAATAAATAAATGCATAAACATTTTATGGCATTTTATAAACAAATTTGGAGGCTCCAGCATTAAGGCAAATCAGAGGCTGAAATACTTGCACAACAGCCCTCCCTGCATTTGAGAGCGGACATCCTCCTGTGGGCCTGCCTAGCGCTTCCGTCTTGCCTCTGCCCCTCGTCTCACGTACTCACTGCATGCAGGACACAGAACTTTCCTGCAGTGACCTGTGCTCCTTCTGGTCCCAGCATGCTTGCTCTCCCTGAAAGCTGTCCACAGTGCCTCTGGGAAATCTCCCAGGGCACCCAGTGTGTTCCACTCACCACAGTTACAATCAACTTCATGAAGAGTTCAGCAGACATCTAGTCCCAAAGCCCTGGAAGCAGACTGAGGGCAGGGCCTATGTCTGTTTTGCTCATGTATCTCCTGTGCCTAATACGTGTTAATAACATAATTTATATCTGCTGAATGAACAAATGGCACCCTCACCCTACTCATGATTGAGCCAGCTGCCGTTTACATGTTCTAAGAACCTATTTTCCGCTATGTAAATTTAGTTCCCTTACACCTTTAGGGCTTCCCTGATAGCTCAGTTGGTAAAGAATCTGCCCACAATGCGGGAGACCTGGGTTTGATCCCTGGGTTGGGAAGCTCCCCTGGAGAAGGGAAAGGCTATCCACTCCAATATTCTGGCCTAGAGAATTCCACGGACTGTATAGTCCGTGGGGTCGCAAAGGGTGGGACAAAACTGAGCAACTTTTACTTCACTTTCACAGCTTTAGGGTATACATTTGTGGTTATCTCCCCAAGATCTAGTTCTAAATCATGCAAACAAGGGAGTCTAAATGATTCATTCAGGTTCTTATGGTAGAACTTGTCTTTGACTTATTTAGGGCAAAACAAAACAAAAATAAGGGTTTTTATCCCATGAAAATCACAGCATCACCCCATCGTATACCAGGAAATCAGAACATGTCGCAGGATTCCAGCTGTTATATGATACAATCTAAACTACTGAGCTTTGGGGGCCTAAAGAGCTTCAGACTTACTGTGTCCACCAGCGTCTCTTCTTCCATATGCCCAACGTTCATCAGGTATATGCTAAAACAGGAAGGACTGTGCTATTTCTACCTTCCTAACCCCACTTAAGGACAAAGCTTTCATATGTGATCTTCCTTTTATTTAGAGTTCACTTGGGGACAAATTAATTCCAGAGAGGAAAACTCAAGGATGCAGTTACTGCCAGCTCTGCAGGATCCAGAGTAGAGACACGCAGGCACCACAGGAAAGCTTGCACCAGGAGGAACTGGTTGGGAGCTGGGCCTGTGTGCCAATATCCTTGGGATACTGAAGAGAGCCTTATTCAAACAAACTGCAGCTGTCTCTGAAAATTCATCAATGCTTCCTTGCCTATCGCCTCTTGCATTAAAAAAAAAAAAAAAAAAAAAAAAAAACTGGTGATGTAATGAGAAAGATCTAATTCATGAAGCACCTGGCACTCCGGAGGGTAAGAGCCACAAAGCCATGTGAGCAGCCAGCATACCACATCAGACGTATAAATAAGCCTCTCTATGCAAAAGATGCATTCCAGCACCCTGGAGTCAGCCTGTCTGCACCTGAATCCCTGCTCTGCCCCTTCTTAACCTTGCTAAACCTCGGTTTCCTCACCAGGAAAACTGAGATCATAATTGGACATGTTGCGTTAGGTAGTTGTGAGGGTTAAATGTGTTAGTAAAAGTTAAGTCCTGAGCAGAGTGCCTGGCACATAAATTAGTGCTCCAAAAAGGGCTAGCTCCCGCTGTTGGATTATACCTTGTACATTGCAAGTACAGAGAAAGACTGTAAGCTTCCTGGTTAATTTTGCAAAAATCAGCAAAAGCCTGACATGGACAGATACAAGGAATAAAACTACAGACAAATCTCATTAATAAAAATAGATACAGCAATGCTGAATAAAATATTAGCATCCTGGATCCAGCAACATAGGAAAAGAATGGCACATGATGATCAAGAAGAAGGTAGAACTTTAAAAATATAATTGATCTTACTCAAGTATCAAAAAAGGGAAGCAATATGAATGGCTTAATATCCCACTATTTTAAGTGTTAATAGTTAATGAAAAAAGTTATCATTGTAGTCACCCAATTGATCAAAAACTTTAGATTTAAGTGAATTAGATTGGGCTGTGTTCAGAAAAAATAATCACTGAGAATAAACACTCACAAAACAGATTTATATTACGTTGTGTTACAAAGATAAACTACCCCAAACAGGGTCACTTGAGAGAAAAGATTGTGGTTACAACAACAACAAATCAAAACATATCTGATTGGTTAGATCAGTAAATTGGAAAGTTTCTGCTGTAACGAACAAAATCTGTTATGAAAAAGAGGGCCTGCCTGTTTTAGGTCTGGGTACCCGGAAGCAGACCCTAAGATGAGGATTCACAGTCAAAAGTGAAAGTGGAGTCGCTCAGTCATGTCCAACTCTTTGTGACCCCATGGACTGTAGCCTACCAGGTTCCTCCGTCCATGGGATTTTCCAGGCAAGAATACTGGAGTGGGTTGCCATTTCCTTCTCTAGGAGATCTTACTGACCCAGGGATTGAACCCGGGTCTCCCACATTGTAGGCAGACACTTTACCATCTGAGCCACCAGGGAAGTCCTTTGCATAAAAACGTACTTCCAGGACTTTCCTGGTGGTTCAGCAGCTAAGGCTCTGCACTCTCAATACAAGGGGCCTGGATTCGATCCCTGGTCAGGGAACAAGATCCCCCATGCCACAACTAAGAGTTGACATTCTAAGACTAAAGATTCTGCATGCCACAACTAAGACTGGTGCAGCCAAATAAACCCATAAAAATGTTTAAAACGTACTCCCAGGGAGAGGAGTGAAGGAGTGGGGGAGGAAGTGGCCAGGGAGGAAATCAGGCAAGGCTGTGTGGGGTAGGGGGCTTCACCTGATCCCATGGGGACCTCTGGTGTGAGTCACACCTCAGAGCTGTCCTGAACTAGGGTGTGGAGGTTTCATAATCTGGCCCAGAGAATCTTTGGTCAAGGGCTGTCCATGTTGGGACACTGTGGCTTTTCATGACTATAGGTAGGATGGCTCCAATATTCTGAGGTCAGTCCTCCAAAAAAGGAAAACAAGGGATCATCTGTGCTGAGTGTTAAAAGCAAACCAAAGTGGGATGTGTATGCAGGTAAAGGGGCAAAAATGGCACGGAAGATCGGAGAGGATCCGGGTGGAACGCCTGCCAAACTGCTGGCTCTGTGGGGCAACTGGACAATGGCCTGGTGTAGAATCATCATGTCCCTGGGTCATGCTGCAGGCTTGAGATGGGAACCCTGACTCTTCTAGGAAAGTCAGTACAAGTGTAGCTCTAGGAAGAAATCAGAACCACAGTCAAAATTAGACTTAGATTAGAGAAAATAAAGAAATTTAAATCTCTGGTAGCAGCATTCCTGTTAATTGGTTTTTAGTGTTAGCCTACTGATCGATGAATCATGATTTGCTTCTTAAGGTATTGAAAGCATTTAGACAGACATATGAAAAAATTCAATTGACTTATCTTGCATTTGAAGCTCAATGGGAAAAATCTAATAGGTTGAACCATTCGAAATTGCCAATATTTGGCTATCTTTGACCTAAAACAATACCAATTTCATATGGTTCAATGTAAACCTCTCAAGTTCATGTTTTAATTTATAAGTTATACAAGTATTATATGAATATCTATAAAATGGTTGTTTCAAAATACATGAGTTGGATATTAGATATAAGATTAATAGACGTTATAAAAGCTCTTCAGATCAAAGGATCTTACAAATAGCTTGAAAGCATATTTGACAAGATGTCAGCATCCATTCATGTTAATGTACTTCCTTAATATGATTAATAAAATGTAGAACTCAGGTCTATAACCAGCATGCTGCTAAGTCACTTCAGTCGTGTCTGACTCTGTGCAACCTGACAGACAGCAGCCCACCAGGCTCCCCCACCCCTGGGATTCTCCAGGCAAGAACACTGGAGTGGGTTGCC
>NW_011494615.1:3982215-3995804 GCF_000754665.1 Bison bison bison
CCCACTAGCCGCAACTAGAGAAAAGCCTGTGCAGCAACAAAGACCCAGCACAGCCAAAAATAAATAAGTAAATAAAACTATATAAAAAACATGTAGTCTTTAAAAAAGAAAAAGCAAGGGACTAAAATCACTATTTGTATGATGTGAGTTCTACCTTAAAAAGGTCTAGATTAATGAAACTGAAAAACTAGCATATGTTTAGTAAAGTCACCAGTTAAATTTATGCCAAACTTGAAAGCTTCCCCCCCACACACATACATGTAAAAACCAGCTATAAAATATAACAGAAAAGGACCCCATTTGCAGCAGCAAATATCCAGGAATAACAAGAAGATGTAGAACTTAAATGGAGAAAATGATGATGCTCTTTTGAGAAAGAGAAAAGAAAAAAAAAAAAAAAACATAGATGGACAGACACAGCAGGTTCTTGGAGAAGAACCCCCAAACAGAAAAAGATATATATATTCTTCCAAAGTTACATATTTAAAATAATTCCAATCACACTGCTACAGAATTTTTCTGAACTTAAAAGGAGAGCTTAGCATTTGAAGGAATAAGCATGTGATATTAGGCAGAAAAAGTTGAGTGCTAAGGCAGAAAATTCTCCTTCCAGATATAAAACTGTCACATAAAGCTTCAGCAATTATGGTTCACAGTATGACCATGAGGTACAGAGATCAGAGGACACAACAGAGAAATCCAGAAACAGATCCAAATGTAAATGGGAATTCAGAACTGGAAGACCGAGTAACTGAGTCAGCAATAAGTAGTGTGGGTAAGTAGTGGAGGGTTTAACTGATCTTCTGGAAGCATCTGATGATTTGTAACTATTTGGAAGAAGTAAAGTTGGATCTCTACATTTCTCTTCTTACACCAAAGTAAATTCCACCAAAATGGATTGAAAATATAAGTGTAGAAAAAAAAACTATGAAGCACTAATAAATATTTGATAAGATATCTGGAGATGGGGAGGAATTTCTAAGCCAACACCAAAGTTAGAAGGTATGCATGAAGGAAAAGATGGATGCTATATAAGAATTAAAAGATTTCTGTTGGGCAAATCATGACTACATTAAAAGATGAAAGACACATTAGGGACAAACGCCATGGGCAAAGGGTTGCTGCTTCTAAAACACTCCGCATGTCCTTTCACATAATATTCAAACATATAAGTAAGTGTATAAAAATGACAAAAAGAAATCTGAGACAAACACATGCCAGCAATTCCTAGTGATCAGGGCTGGGCCGTGGGGTCATAGATCTTTCCGCACAGCAGAACTGACACCCGTCCCAGGCTAGGGGAGCAACAGAACCTCTTCTTATCCCCACACCAGGAACCTTCTGGGAGGTGAAGCTCTGCGGGGCACTCCTCCAGGGCAGGGCCAACAACTGACCCATCGTTGGGTCCCTGGGTCTTTTGTCATACAATGTAGGTGCTCACGGGATATCTGTGAATTCTCACTTCTCATTTTAGAGGCTGGCTGGCTGCATCTGGAAAGGCTGAGCTTGCATAATGAGAGAATGCTTGGCTTGAGGGGGCACCCCCCGCCCCGACACCTCTCCCAATAGTGCCATCCAAGGAGAGCGGCATCCTTAGAAGGAGTGTTAGATGGCTCTCCTGCAGCTGGCTACCTGGCAAGGGCTCCTGCACAACCCCCACCCGCTCCACATACATACCCACCTCTCCGTCCAAGGCAGTTCTCTGCTCCACCCCAGATACCAATAGCCCAGCTTTCTTTCTTCTGCTCTCATAAAGCTATAGAGAGATGCATTTTATCTGGAAAACAGGACAGAGCTCTCTCCCCAAAGGTTGTGGGCTCTGCAGGGACCTCCTTTAACTCTTCTAGAGGAAAACCGAGACCTCAGTGGAGACCTCTTAGTATACAACTCTAACCACCCGTAGGAACCCACTGCCATTGCTATGTCACACAGACACATGTCTGGGTCAAGGCAAACCTTCATTTGGGAGAAGTGTACACAGTGGACAAAACACAGGCTTGGCCTCCAGACAGACCAGGCTCAGATTACAGCTTCGCTGTTTCCTAGAACCTGGAACCACCTGAGCCTCTTGGAGCCTCAGTTTCCTCCTTTAAAAATTGAACTTAAAAATATTAATATAATGGGTGGTTATAATTACTATTATTCCGAGTTTCATAAGTGGGTCTGCTCTCTCACATATGCCCTATCGGCCCCCTCTTGCATGTTCCCTGTCTTTGCTAAAAATAGGTCCCATGATCACCAAATAATTCACACATTCATACCCTACAATCCCACCTGGACCCTGAGCCAGGCCTCTGGTGGGCCATGTGCACATATGAGACAACATGACTTATTCCAGAGACTCAGGAAGCTCCCTGAGCGCAGAGGTGGCCTCCCTAAAGCCAAAGTTTCCAGATGGCCCATGTGGTTTGAAAGCTGTAACTACTCTAATCTCCTTAAATCCTATAGCCTGTGGACTGCTGTTCTGTATCCTCCACTCTATCTCAGTGAGGACCAGAAAGAAGCCAGTGAAAAAGGAAGAACTGTGGCTGGTGACTGAGCGAGGTGTGATGAGGGAGGCTGTCCTGGCCTGTGAGGTTGATATGAGGAAGGGGATGGAGATGTCATAGCTGATCCTGTTGGTCCACATCCCCTCCCTAACTTTCCAGCTGCCACCATCTGCATTTTTTCACCCTAGAGCTTTTGCTAGAGGCAAATTTCCTCTGTCCCCTCCACAAGGCAGGCCAGAAGCATCAGGATATTAATGCCCTGGGAAGCAGCCCTCAACCAATGCCTGTTGAGGAGGGTGGGTAAAACCTCGGCTCCTCACCACTTGGGCAGTGTAACTCTGAGATGCTCGTGCTATGGACCCTGAGTTCCCCAATGGGAGTAACTCGGTTGTCCACAAGAGCACCTAGCTACATAACCCGACCATTTTCAGCTGCTTTCTTTCCTCTACTTTACCTCCCCATTCCCCTATCTTCACCTCCCAAACAAATTACTTGTGTTTGAATTCTATCAGGGTTTACTTCTGGGGAAACCTAATCAAGACATGGGTGTCATTTTTGATTCTTTTAAAGCACCATAGCACAGACACTTTTTAAGTCCTTGAGACTGTAGCTCACATTCCCAACCCTACCAGAGGTCTATAAACCTGGGGCCACTATAGAAATCCACGTAGACAGAAGACAGCTCTGCTGAAAATAGCTGCTGGCTTGAAATGAGGAGGGTGTGCAGAAAAATCTGTAGGCATAGCCTTCATCCATTGCCTGTCACCCCTCAACAGGCACAGACACAAAGCTGCCCCTCAATGATGAGTTTCAGCACAAAGGCCTGATCTTACACAGCAAGAATCTATCACCAGGTGGGGGTAGCATTTCTCCATTTCTCTGATTCCTGGTGCTTTCCCTTTGAAGGGAGATAAGACATTAGCATCTCTCTACAAACTACTTGTTGTTTAAAAAGAGCATTTAGTACATAAAAACCACTAGTGCAATGCAAAGCCCAATGGAACTGACACAGTAACCATAAAGTAGGTAGAAAGATAGAGACATCCTTCATCTGTCTATATAGGCAATCCACGACTCATTCAGTCAGTCACTCATTCATTCAGTCGGTCATTCAACAATACTGAGATCTGACTACATCCCAGGCATTGAGGGTGTCAGGGATGAATCAGTGACTAAAAAGCCAGTCAGTTGATAGGTTTGATGAAGAAAATCAGGGTAAAGGAATGAGATAGGGATGTCTGGAACAGTAGGATATTTCTAATTAAGTGCCATCTGAGTGGAGACAACAAGGAATTGAGGGAATGGGCCATGTGCACACCTGAAGGAAGAGGCAGTGCAAAGGCCCTGAGGCAGAAACAAGCTTGGTGTGTTTCAAGGAACAGCAAGAAGGCCACTGTGGCTACACTGGAGAGAGTGAGGAGAAGAGCGGTAGATGTGTTCACAGAGGTAGCGATTGGGTTGGGTCTTATGGAGTCGGATGGGTCCTGAAGGGAAGGAAGCTTTACGATGACTTGGGAAGCCATTGGAGGGTTGTATGCAAAGGAGCGTAACAGGACAAGGGTGGAAGCAGAGAGACCAATTAGAAAGGAACCCCCTGTAGTCAATTACAGGCAAAGAAGATGGTGACCTGGGGCAGGAAGGAAGCAGCGGTAATGGCGAAACACAGTGGCCTTAGGGATGGACTTGGCAGGTCCAGTCAACAGGCTGTGGTTGGACAGCTGAGGGGTGAGAGAGAAAGAGGGAGCTAAGAATGGAGGTGCTGTTTCCTGCAAATGGAACCAGTCTAGGGGATCAGGATTTTGACTTGATCCCATTTTGACCATCCTTCTCTCCTTTTAGAAATGTTTTCATTCTTGATGTGGGTACAGTTCAGTTCAGCTCAGTTCAGTCTCTCAGTCGTGTCCGACTCTTTGCGACCTCATGAATTGCAGCATGCCAGGGCTCTCTGTCCATCACCAACTCCCGGAGTTTGATGTGGGTACGGACATATTCAAAAATTACTGATGTGCGTACTTGAGATGTATGCAGTTTACCCTAAGTAAATTCTAAGTCAAGTAGGAAATGCTATTAAAGATTAAAAAGAAAACCACCCAGTGAAGTATTTAACTGTACTGATGGTTGGTGATGGGTCCAGAAGAAAAAGAGGACTGAGAAACGAGCACTGGATTTAGCCAGGCAGAGGGGATGCTTGTCTACACATTACTTGCAGTTGTACAGTGGGTCTCAAGCACAGTCTCTGGCTCAGAGGACATTTCCCTTTTCTTTAGCTGGGCACACATTTTCTTTATTTCACTCAGTGCTAGGCAGTTGTGCTCAGGATTCAGTGACCCTCTCATCTCTGGGAAGGGACCCTGACAAACACTGTCCTGAGACTTTCCTCTGGAGTCCTTAGGACACCTCCTTGGTTGTGAACTTCTCTGTTTTCATGTTCTAGTTACCTTCCTTTCCTTTACGGAAGAGCTTACCTTGTTGCTTCCTGCAGATGGAATGGCCACTTTAAAATTTAACACTAGGGAGAAGCAGCATCTTCTCAAGCCACAGAGACAGGGGCCAATTTCCCTAGTCGGCCAACCCGATTCTCAGCAAAGCCTTTGAGAGACTTCTTGGCAGCTCAGACAAGGGAAGCTGGGCCAAAAAGGTGACGTTAGCACCAGCTCAGCCACTTACTGGCTGTGTGACCTCAAGTCTCATTAATCTTTATGAGTCTTGAACATAAAAGGATTGTATTCTCTTAACCTTGGGAATCTTGACTCCTTCATCTACATGTTGGGAATAAGAGCCTATATCACAAAGGACTGTGGTGAGGATTCAATGGGATAAAGCCCCCAGCCCCGTGCTTAAAAGATGCTCCATAAAAGCCTCCTCCTTCCCTCCCAGACACTTTGTGAGCAGCTCCACGTCTGCCCAGAGGGCATCACACCCAAAGCACCACCAGACTCCTGCTCTGAGTGCATGTAGGGTGTTCATCAATGTCTTAGTAAGTTACCAAGTTAGATGACCTAAAGTCAGGAACTCTGACTTCTCTCAAATTTTGCTATGCAGGCAAATATCCAGGGATCTTGTTAACATGCAGATACTGATTCAGCACATCTGGGTGGTCAGGTCTGAGATTCTGCACTTCTAACAGGCTCCTAGGTCAGGCTGTGCTGCTGGTCCATGACTGTATTTTGAGTAGCAAGGAGATAAATGATGCAGCTTCCAAATAGCATAAAAAGACTAAAAGCAATTAAGAGTAAATGCATTACAAACACATACAAGTGTGCTGTGGCTGCCACATTCGCAGAAATATGTTTAAACCTGTGTGCGTGCGTGTTCAGTACCTTCAGTTGTGTCCAGCTCTGTGAGAATCTATGGACTGTAGCCCACCAGGCTCCTCTGTCCATAGGGATTCTCCAGGCAAGAATACTGGAGTGGGTTGTCATGCCCTCCTCCAGGGGATCTTCCCGACCCAGGGATCAAAACTGTGTCTCTTACGTCTCCTGCACTGGCAGGCAGGTTCTTTACCACTAGTGCCACTGGGCAGCCTGCTGAAACCTGGGGCAGTAATAACTATGCTGGGCTCCTTGGGTAACAGTGCAGGCCGAGCTTTATAGTCTAAGAAGGAAGATGCCAAACTACACACAGTACAGAAACAGATAAATAGAAGAGTGAAGAGAAGGCTGGCGATACATATACCAACCAGAAGGACAGGGGCTCTGAAGCTGGACCTTTCTGGCACAGACTGGCCTGGATGGAGAGCTACAACACCTCTGCTGGAGGCCCGGGATACAAACACAGTGACATTTTCATTGAGATGGCTTCATCTTGTGAAAACAGGAGATGTAGGCATCAATGATGGCAGATTCGGTGGACAGACCGAGATCATCTTATGCTTTATCGGGGTCTAACATCTACTGAAGGAGCAGATGCCCCTGGGCACCACTTAATCAGACAGAGCCAGGTCACATTACCTGCTGGTTCTCACCGGGGCCTCTGCTGCGCCTGACTACAGCCAAACTAGGCCTTCCCAACAAGGTATTCTCGAGGCTGACTTTAAACAGAAAATTCTAAATGCAGTAACACAGAGCCTGAAAGAACTTTGGCAGGAGGAAAACAAGACAGTGATTGTGCTGGTCACTTGCCTGTTTGTCCATGATTCATTCCCTGTCCTTCCCCCTTTCCGCTTGTATCTCAGAGACACACACTTGCAAATGTCCCCTTCCAGGTTCCTGCTGGGGCTGACTCTGCTGATGCCTCCAAGTGCCCCTCTTCCCTTCCTCCCCATACACAGAACCTGGCTGTGCTTGGGGTGGCTATGTGCCCAGCACAGAAAACTCATCTCCCAGCCGCCCCTGTGACTGGGGTGGCCACGTGACATGGTTCTGGTTAACAAGATGTACAAGGCAGTCAGGCCTGTTATCTTTCTTCTTCTTACTGCCTGGTATGCAGCTACAGTGTTGGAAGTGGAAACCAAGAAGCAATGTGTTGAGTAGAAAGACAGAAGGAACTGGGTTTCTGGGCACTGTGTAGTTACTTAGCTGTTCTGGAATGTCCACTTCGAGATTTGTTACTAGAAAAGAAAACTCAAAGCCTCATTAGGATCAGCTACTAAAAGCTGCCCTTTGTGTTACATGCAGCCAAACACATTCCTAATTGGTTTTTAAAAAATTTCTTCCACCAATTTATTTGGGGACTATTTCCTTACTTGTAAAATGGGCATTTCTGGTTTAAAATTCCTTCCGTTCAGGATGTTCTGGGTCAGGATGATCAGAATGCATGAATTTCTGTTGTCATTTTTTTTTTCTCACTGATTTTAAAATCAGCTGACAAAGGTCAGTCTAATCAAAGCTATAGCTTTTCCAGTAGTCATGTATGGGTGTGTGAGTTGGACTATAAAGAAAGCTGAGCACTGAAGAATTGATGCTTTTGAACTGTGGTGTTGGAGAAGACTCTTGAGAGTCCCTTGGACTGCAAGGAGATCCAACCAGTCAATCCAAAAGGAAATCAGTTCTGAATATCCATTGGAAGGACTGATGCTGAAGCTGAAACTCCAATACTCTGTCCACCTGATAGGAAGAACTGACTCATTGGAAAAGACCCTGATGCTGGGAAGGATTGAAGGCAGGAGGAGAAGGGGACAGCAGAGGATGAGATGGTTGGATGGTATCACCGACTCGATGGACATGAGTTTGAGTAAGCTCTGGGAGCTGGTGATGGACAGGGAAGCCTGGTGTGCTGCAGTCCATGGGGTCACAAAGAGTCAGACACGACTGAGCAACTGAACTGAACTGAATCTACTAGCTTAGGAGAACAGGACCGGCTGGCTAGTTATATTCATGTTCTTGGTTATATTCATATGCTGGTTATATTCATTCTTCCAAATGATGCTGGTGGCCATCAGAGAGCAGAGACGCTCCTTGTAAGGCTGGCTTCAAAAGGACAAAATGACAGCTCTGAAAAACTGGACTGCAACGGGACCACAGCTGGGCGTTCATGTTCTCTCTTAAATTCCAAGTGCCTCCACAGGTGCCAGTTCTCTGATTCAGGAATTGGCAGAAACATCCTGTGTGTCACTGATACTGAGAACATCACACAAGTACCTCAAGAGCTCAAAGATCTTTGTCCATATGCTTGTAATATACTTTCAAATCACAAAGTGTACCCGTTGAGGTAATCCTGCTGTGCGTGCGTGTGTGCTAAGCTGCTTCAGTCACGTGTGACTCTTTGTGACACCACCAGGCTCTTCTGTCCATGCGATTCTCCAGGCAAGAATACTGGAATGGGTCGCTGTGACCTCCTTCAGAGGATCTTTCTGACCCAGGGGTTGAACCCTCATCTCTTACACCTCTTGCACTGGCACACGAGTTCTTCACCATTAGAGCCAGCAGGAAAGCCCGATCCTGCTGCAGCCAGCGCTTTTAGTGGTGTAACCCGTCCCCTGGCTCCCCTTGGTTGGCGCACTCTCTGGTTTCATTGTGCATTTACTTCCATGAGCCTGTACCCATGGGTCTTCTTCAAGGCCTGTTCTTTGGCTTCTGGAGCTGTTCTGTCTGCACTCTCAGAGTGGGGAAAAGTGCTTGGGATTTCATTTCCTCCATAAGAGGCCCTTCACCGAAGACTGGCACTTGTGGCCAGCTTCCCGGCCTTGAGATGGGGCAGTGCTGAGGTGTAACCCCCATTTCAGAGCTCAGGCCAGGCCAGCCTCTCTAGGACGTTGTCCGAGACGGCACCCTTCCCTGGCCTCCACCCCCAACTCCTCACGCGCTCCCTGAGTAGCACATCCCTCTTAAGCCACTTGATACAATCCTTACCTCGGGATCTGCTTCAGGGAAACCCAGGCTGAAACACCTAAGTTCTTCTTGATTTTTTTTTTTTAAATAGTTTTCTTTCGTTGGATTTAGCAGATGGATTAATTTCATGGCTTTCTTTTTAAGAGGTGCTGTGCTCCTTTATAAAAAAAGATTTAAAATCCAAGACTCCCCCTTTCCTCTTAAAAGAGGAAATTATTAAATTGCCGTTGTGCAGTTCATTAAGAAAAAAAAAATTACAGAGGTTTAACATATGTTTTCTAAACTACCCCCCGCCGCCCCCGCCCATACCCACTCCCACCAGGTCTGCCCAAGTCTGCAGCTCTGGAAAACGTCTTTCGTGAAAGATCCTTGTCGTAGCTACAGCTCTGTTGACATTTCTCAAGCAAAACGTAGCCTTCCTTCCCAATGCAGTGAATACACAAATGTAGCTTTTCACATATGTGAAAGCTGAGCCCTACCATGGAACACTGAGGCCACAGTGTGATTTAAAATAGGCGTCCGAGTTTCTCCCCTGCTTCCTCACTGCCAGCTGTGACAGAAAAGGCCCAGCCTTCCTCCCAGGCACAGCTTCACTCTAGGTTAGGATGGCTCTGGTGGCAGGGCCAGAAAAATGCTAGTGCAATGGCCACAGGTAAGAGGACTTGCAAACCTGGCTTGGTCCCTGCTCCCCACCACCCATGCTCATCCTTTCCAAGAGGAAGTTCAGGGCCAGCAGAAACAAGTCAGAAACACCAAGAGGCTCTAGGGATTTGCCTCTGACAAGCAGGATGGCAAAGACCAACAGTGTGAGAGAAAGAGCTTGCTCTGTATTAGAGCCTCAAATGGGCTGGGAGCCAGGTAAGGTTTTTCTCCCTGGCGCTAAGCAGGAGTACAAGGTAAAGCACCAGGGGGCTTAGGGCACTGGATTAAAAACAGGAAAGGACAGAAAAGACTTATTATTTTCTGAGTATCAATATCCACCCTCAGGGCTCTCTTATAAGGGCAAGCACCAAGTTCATTCATCATCTTAATGGCCCGGCCAAGATGACTATAAACATCTAAGGGTTGCATTTTACTCGAGGCTACTATTAAGTTGACAAGAGACACCCGAGAAAGCAGAACACAATGAAAATCAGTTCCTGCCCTGAATGGCGAGGCGGATATGGTGGTGGCAGAGTGCAGGAAGGCTGCTTGAAATCTGTTTACCCTCTGAAGGATGAGGTGCACACATTTCCGTCCGCAAACCCTTCTGCAGTGTGATGCTGGGCTACCTGGCTCCACTTAATACATTTCATGTCATCCCTGTGTACAGATGTGACTTCTCTGTGGAACCTTCTATCTGAGAACAGGCCAGGGCACTTCCTCAAACCCAAAGGTACACAAACACAGCCGCGCCTGGCCTCTTCTGCTCTACCTGGGTTAGAAACAGAATCAGTCTTATCTCCTGGCGCCATCTTGAGCGGTCTGCCTTAAATATGAAAAGGGGTTGCCTTCTCTCTTTTCTCCGGTAAAGGCAGACAGAAGCTGGAAGAATCACTTTACAAGAGAAGCAAACTTACGAGCTCTCTATGCATCTTGCCTTAAAGAATAAGCCCCTAAAAGTTATGGAAGCTACCCTGCTGGCTCTCCACTCCCAAAACAGAGTTTAATTCAGAACTCAAAGCACTCACTCATTAGAAAGAGCAAAACTGGGCTTTCCTTCTGGCAACTTCCTACACCGTTGTTACATCTCCCATGTAAGACCCTGTCATGGAGAAAATAAAAGGGCAAGGCCCCTTCCCTCCATCGCAGTCCCTCCAGACTTATCAACTGAATTCAGTGACTTACAACCAACAGGTAATGAGCAGTAACTACATGTCTTACAACAGGAAGTGCTCTGAACTGCTCAAAAGTATCACAGGGGAGGGTATACGTTCTCCCCACTGGATTCATGATCACTGGTCCTCCTCACCTGCCTTCCTCTTCCAGATTATCCTATTAAGTGAAGTAAAGACAAATACCCTACGATATCCCTTGTACGTGAAATCCAAAAAAATATTTGCCAAACAGAAACAGACTCACAGACATGGAAAACAAACTTATGGTTACCAAAGGGGAGAGTGGGGGGAGAAGGGGTGAGAAAAGTGAGGAGCTTGAGATTAACATATACACAGTCTACCATATATAAAATAAACAATGACAAGGTGTAGCACAGGGAACTCTACTCAACGCTCTTTACTAACATGTATGGAAAAAGAATCTAAAAAAGAAGAGATATGTGTCTATGTATAACTTAATCAAGTTGATGAACATCTAAAAAAGAAAAACATGACACTGCAAATTAACTATATACTTCAATTAAAAAAAAAAAGTGGTAAGGGACTTTACCAGTGGTCCAGGGTTAAGACTGTGTTTCCAATATAAGGGGCATGGGTTTGATCCCTGGTCGGGGAACTAAGATCCCACAGACAACATGGCATGTCCAAAAAAATTTTTTTAATAAAAAGAAAGGAAAAAAAAATTCTGTGAACACCAGATTTGAGTTGACCGTCTCCAATTCCCTCCTTCCTCTCAACATACACTCACACTCTAGTCTCTGACTAGCTGATCTGATGCCCAGGGGTGGACATGAAATGTTATCAAGGCTGCAGACAGACTGGGATCTACCAGAATCCAGATCCATGAGCCAAACAGGCAGGCAAGACAATGGGACCAGAACATGCGGGAAACAGCTAAGCGGGAGGTCACCATTGGTGGCCTACAGGCTGGATATGGTCAGCGGACATGTTTTGTTTGGCCCATACAACGTTCAGAGAATATTTTAATTAGCTGCCAAAGCCATGAGATTTCACATAAAAATGTGGATTTCTGGCTTTTGCTGAAAAATAGGAAGTCTGACAAACTGGCGCTCACTCCCACCTGGCAATCAGTGACTGCTGCCGGGCGTGGGCGGCCTTCTGTGGATAAGGCTGGAATCCTCCATTCTTCACAGTCTCCACTGCTTCCTCCTGTCCCATACTCGGCCTCCTTCACCCATTTACAATACCTGCCTTGCCCCATGCCTATAGACTGTGAGGTGTGCTCCTTCAGAAACCCAGGGATGTGCTATGTATGTGCAACCTACAACTTCTGGAGGAGGCCCAGAAAGTGAGGTGCTCAGCCTGGAGATGCTGGTGAGCCCTGCTCAGATGCCTTGCACCCTTTGGGCTGCTGCAGCCCACTTCCAGCTGCCAGCATCTGCATTTCTGTGCCTGAGGACAGTGTTCAGAACTGTGTAGGTTGTTCTGGCCATGCACCTTGTAAGACACTAGTCATGGGGAATGAACACCCTGAGAAGGCCTAGGCCACTGACTCTTTGGGGGGGTGTGGTGTGTGAATCCCCAGCTCTCTAGCCCCTGAGGCTTGTATCTCATACTTTTCCTGTAGCTGCTTTGAGGGATAAAGCCCCACCACCCCTGTGATGGCTGGTGTAAAGGTACTCTCTTCATCAGCTGCCCTCACCTGCCTGTATGACTCTGCCTCCTCTCCACTGTTTCCTGCATCTCCCAAATGTATGAATAGACCTCAACTCCTTGTTTCAAGGTCAGCATCTGGGAAACCCAAACCAAGACTTCACTTTGTAGAGAAGAGGCGGGGCCAGGAGCCTGCCCTTCTCCCTCTCCCCTGACTCCACGGCAAGGCGCTGTGTCCCCTTTGTACCCCAAAATCAGCTGGGCGCTCTCTCACATCCGCTTGAAGCCTACACTGTCCACATCCCTGTCCGTTTCCGTGTATGCGTGGTAGTCAATACCACAAAGATGTACTCATGAATCCAGTCCCTTTTTTTCAGTTTCTCTCTCTCACTTATGTGAGGCTTTCATGACAGCAGGAGTCCCAGGTGACAAGCAACTTCAGCACAAAACAGCATTTCTAAAATGTCCCGACGTCACCCTGCCACTTATTGCTCCTTTGTCCCACATGGGCAGCTTCTTTCCACCTAGTGAGAATCCTTTTGTTCCTCCTCCTCTGTTCTCCTCTGCCGTCTCACCTTTGCTTCAGTCCAGCTCTGGACTTATTTGGGCCTCCCAAATAAACTGGCCCACCCACCCCACTCACCGACCCTAGCTCTGCAATGTCGGCACTGGCTGACATCAACTCTTCAGAGGCCCATCCACCTACCCCCCAGCATTTATCTAGGGATTCTGTCCAACCTGAGACCAGCTGGTACAGTAACAACTTGCTTCATCTTGTCATCTCTGTGCTTCAGAGCAACTTCTCAGTACCTCTGTACAGCACTTGGCACTTTAATTGCTGGCTGACATGCCTTTCTCCCTATTAGGCTGTGTGCTCCCAGGAGCAGGGACCAGTGCTTATTCTTCCTTGTGTCTCCTAGCAGCTAGTACAGTCCCTGACACTTCGCAGGTACTTAATCACTGCTGTCCAAACAACTCCATTCCTGTTCCACTGATGCAAGAAGGGCTAAGTCCCCATGTGCCAAGTGGCACCAAGGCAAGAAATGACAACTCGACTTTATCTTGACTCCGGTGCCACATGAATATATGACTCCAGAGGGCACTGTTGACATTATATTCTGTGGAACTGTGCTCTAGGGTGTTGCTCACCTATAGCCGAAGGTGAATGTGATCCTAAAGTTGTGAGATGCAGTCCTGTTCCAAAACATGTTTTCCCCATTCTTCCTCATTCTCTCTTTTAGCTTTACATAGGTGAGAGGACAGTTAGCAGATGGTCACCCGTGTAACCGGAGAACGCAATGGCACCCCACTCCAGCACTCTTGCCTGGAAAATCCCATGAGCGGAGGAGCCTGGTGGGCTGCAGTCCATGGGGTCGCTAGGAGTCGGACACGACTGAGCG
>NW_011494615.1:3995904-3997743 GCF_000754665.1 Bison bison bison
ACTCCAGTGTTCTTGCCTGGAGAATCCCAGGGGCAGGGGAGCCTGGTGGGCTGCCATCTCTGGGGTCGCACAGAGTCGGACATGACTGAAGCGACTTTGCAGCAGCAGCAGCACCCATGTACAGCCCACATTTTTATAAGCAGTCTCCCCTTAAAGGAAGGAATCTGAACAAATCTAAAAGGAGCCTTGCATGAGAGAGAAAAATCCATCTTAGGTCATATTTTTTGCTCAGTCTCAGAAACTGAGACATTGTTAATTGTGTGCTGACAGAAAAGACTGGAGACCTTGGAGGCAGAGTCTGCGCCCCGAGTTGCTCTGTGACTCTGGAAAAAAGGGATAGCTAGCCATCACACACAGATCTATCCACCCACATCACCTGTTCAGGTGAGGGGCCTACACAGGTGACCCTTGAGCTGAGATGCGAGGTTGGAACAGTTCATTAAACAAACTGGGGTTGAAGTATTCCTGAGTAAAGGCAGCTTAAGCAAGAAATTATGAGTGGATTCAAGGGTGTATGTGGGGGATGGTGACTGTGAGGCTGGGAGGAGGGGAGGCAGGAAAGACCAGGCTGGGAAGGGCCTCTCATGAACAGCTGAGGAGCCTGAGATCCATCCTAAAGAATGTGAAGCAGGAGGAGTAATGAGATTAAATTTCTTCTCAAATTTTTATGGTAAAACTGAGATTATAGACTTATTTTATATTACTATTCAAAATTATTATTTACTGAGGCAATAATTATTGTTTCACATTTGCTTCCTATTGTAAATATTTGTAAAAGTTGCTTTTGCTTACTTTTTTGTTTATTTGGCTTTAATACACTTTTTAACCCACAATACACTACATATGTAAGTAACCGTTTCTCAGGAAGAGTTTCATGGTTATTTAAGCTCTCTTTGCTTACATGCTGCCAGTGCCTTGCTCATGTTCCCCAGAACCATCCCAAGGGCTGGTCACTTGAGGCCAGTCTCCTTCCAGGCTTGAAGCTCCCCCATCTCTCCGCCTCAGTTGTTTCCTGGCCCCAGGAAAGGAAATGTGGCCCAGAGCCAGGGAAGGCTGCAAAGACTGGACAGACAGTTAATGCCTTTGGAGCGATTCTTCATGGATGAGAAACAGGAGTTGGTAGATAGACCCTCCAGCAGCTTCCTTACCCCGCACAGCAATGATTCTGAGGGGTGTTCTAGAGTCTGTCTCTCAGAGGAGCTGCAGCAGGACAGAGCACAAACTGCACACAGCACAACCTGCCCTTCTGTGCACACTTTCCCGTCTTGTCCCTTTGCATCAAAACTCATCACTCCCGCACTGTGCCTCCCCCCACCTCATTCTCCAACTACCTGTACCACAGTCATTGTGTCCAGGTCTGCTTTGGGGGGGAGTCCAAACTAGAAGAGTTAGCAGACTTCACAAATTCTTATATATCCAAAGCTATACTTATTTTGCTTTCACCATGCAGGGCAAGTTGGCTGGGTATAGAATTCTTACTTCACTATGGAACACAATCTAATTATTGCTATTAATGTTACAAAAGCTAGAAAAGAATGAGTTTCTTTGTTTTCTGATAGGTATGGGTAGCATCATTTTTACACTGCAAAAACTGAAATATGATGAAGCTGTATGTAAGCGTTAAACCATTTTTAACACTTTTTCCTGATGTCTGCAGCATCATTCACAAAAATGGGGATTCTTTTTTGCTGTCTACTCAGGTCTTCTATCGGAGAAGGCAATGGCACCCAACTCCAGTACTCTTGCCTGGAAAATCCCATGGATGGAGGGGCCTGGTCGGCTGCAGTCCATGGGGTCGCTAGGAGTCGGACACGACTGAGCGACTTCACTTTCACTTTT